>NC_069504.1:502469241-502566854 GCF_027579735.1 Bombina bombina
GGGAGACTGCCGGACGGCAGCCTCCCGAAAGAATCACAGCTCATTCCACTAGGGCTGTGGCTTCCACATGGGCCTTCAAGAACGAGGCTTCTGTTGATCAGATATGTAGGGCAGCGACTTGGTCTTCACTGCACACTTTTACCAAATTTTACAAGTTTGATACTTTTGCTTCTTCTGAGGCTATTTTTGGGAGAAAGGTTTTGCAAGCCGTGGTGCCTTCCATTTAGGTGACCTGATTTGCTCCCTCCCTTCATCCGTGTCCTAAAGCTTTGGTATTGGTTCCCACAAGTAAGGATGACGCCGTGGACCGGACACACCTATGTTGGAGAAAACAGAATTTATGTTTACCTGATAAATTACTTTCTCCAACGGTGTGTCCGGTCCACGGCCCGCCCTGGTTTTTTAATCAGGTCTGATAATTTATTTTCTTTAACTACAGTCACCACGGTACCATATGGTTTCTCCTATGCAAATATTCCTCCTTAACGTCGGTCGAATGACTGGGGTAGGCGGAGCCTAGGAGGGATCATGTGACCAGCTTTGCTGGGCTCTTTGCCATTTCCTGTTGGGGAAGAGAATATCCCACAAGTAAGGATGACGCCGTGGACCGGACACACCGTTGGAGAAAGTAATTTATCAGGTAAACATAAATTCTGTTTTTTGTACAGCAAGGTTACCTTCTACAACCAATTTCATGCATTGTTCCTGTCACTACGGCAGCGTGTTTCTGGTTCGAGGAACTAGAAAAGTCGCTCAGTAAAGAATCTTCGTATGAGGAGGTTATGGACAGAGTTCAAGCACTTAACTTGGCTAACTCTTTTTTGTTTTAGATGCCGCTTTGCAATTAGCTAGATTAGCGGCGAAAAATTCAGGGTTTGCTATCGTGGCGCGCAGATAGCTTTGGCTAAAGTCTTGGTCAGCGGATGTGTCTTCCAAGACAAAATTGCTTAACATTCCTTTGAAAGGTAAAACATTATTTGGACCAGATTTGAAAGAGATTATTTCAGACATCACTGGGGGAAAGGGCCACGCCCTCCCACAGGATAGGTCTTTTAAGGCTAAAAATAAGCCTAATTTTCGTCCCTTTCGCAGAAACGGACCATCCTCTAATTCTGCATCCTTTAAGCAAGAGGGTAATACTTCACAACCCAAACCAGCCTGGAAACCAATGCAAGGCTGGAACAAGGGTAAGCAGGCCAAGAAGCCTACCACTGCTACCAAAACAGCATGAAGGGATAGCCCCCGATCCGGGACCGGATCTAGTGGGGGGCAGACTCTCTCTCTTTGCTCAGGCTTGGGCAAGAGATGTTCAGGATCCTTGGGCGCTAGAAATAGTTTCTCAAGGTTATCTCCTGGAATTCAAGGAACTTACCCCCAAGGGGAAGGTTCCACAGGTCTCACTTATCTTCAAACCAAATAAAGAGACAGGCATTCTTACATTGTGTAGAAGACCTGTTAAAGATGGGAGTGATACATCCAGTTCCAATAAGAGAACAAGGAATGGGATTTTATTCAAATCTGTTCATAGTTCCCAAAAAAGAGGGAACATTCAGACCAATTTTGGATCTGAAGATCCTAAACAAATTTCTCAGGGTACCATCGTTCAAAATGGAAACTATTCGAACGATCCTACCCACCATCCAGGAAAGTCAATTTATGACTACCGTGGATTTAAAGGATGCGTACCTACATATTCCTATCCACAAGGAACATCATCAGTTCCTAAGGTTCGCTTTTCTGGACAAGCATTACCAGTTTGTGGCACTTCCATTCGGATTAGCCACTGCTCCAAGGATTTTCACAAAGGTACTAGGGTCCCTTCTAGCGGTTCTAAGACCAAGGGGCATTGCAGTAGTACCTTACTTGGACGACATCCTAATTCAAGCGTCGTCCCTGTCAAAAGCAAAGGCTCATACAGACATCGTCCTAGCCTTTCTCAGATCTCACGGATGGAAGGTGAACAAAGAAAAAAGTTCTCTGTCCCCGTCAACAAGAGTTCCCTTCTTGGGAACAATAATAGATTCCTTAGAAATGAGGATTTTTCTGACAGAGGTCAGAAAATCAAAATTTCTAAGCTCTTGTCAAGTACTTCATTCTGTTCCTCGTCCTTCCATAGCGCAGTGCATGGAAGTAATAGGATTGATGGTTGCAACAATGGACATAGTTCCTTTTGCACGAATTCATCTAAGACCATTACAACTGTGCATGCTCAGACAGTGGAATGGGGATTATACAGACTTGTCTCCAATGATTCAAGTAGATCAAAAGACCAGAGATTCACTCCGTTGGTGGCTGACCCTGGACAATCTGTCACAGGGAATGAGCTTCCGCAGACCAGAGTGGGTCATTGTCACGACCGACGCCAGTCTAGTGGGCTGGGGCGCGGTCTGGGAATCCCTGAAAGCTCAGGGTCTATGGTCTCGGGAAGAGTCTCTTCTCCCGATAAACATTCTGGAACTGAGAGCGATATTCAATGCTCTCAGAGCTTGGCCTCAACTAGCAAAGGCCAAATTCATAAGGTTTCAATCAGACAACATGACGACCGTTGCATATATCAATCATCAGGGGGGAACAAGGAGTTCCCTGGCGATGAAAGAAGTGACCAAGATAATTCAATGGGCGGAGGATCACTCCTGCCACTTGTCTGCGATCCACATCCCAGGAGTGGAAAATTGGGAAGCGGATTTTCTGAGTCGTCAGACATTCCATCCGGGGGAGTGGGAACTCCATCCGGAAATCTTTGCCCAAATAACTCAATTATGGGGCATTCCAGACATGGATCTGATGGCGTCTCGTCAGAACTTAAAGGTTCCTTGCTACGGGTCCAGATCCAGGGATCCCAAGGTGACTCTAGTAGATGCACTAGTAGCACCTTGGACCTTCAACCTAGCTTATGTATTCCCACCGTTTCCTCTCATTCCCAGGCTGGTAGCCAGGATCAATCAGGAGAGGGCCTCGGTGATCTTGATAGCTCCTGCGTGGCCACGCAGGACTTGGTATGCAGACCTGGTGAATATGTCATCGGCTCCACCATGGAAGCTACCTTTGAGACAGGACCTTCTTGTTCAGGGTCCATTCGAACATCCGAATCTGGTTTCCCTCCAACTGACGGCTTGGAGATTGAACGCTTGATTTTATCAAAGCGTGGGTTTTCAGATTCTGTAATAGATACTCTGATTCAGGCTAGAAAGCCTGTAACTAGAAAAATTTACCATAAAATATGGAAAAAATATATCTGTTGGTGTGAATCCAAAGGATTCCCATGGAACAAGATAAAAATTCCTAAGATTCTATCCTTTCTACAAGAAGGTTTGGAGAAAGGATTATCTGCAAGTTCTCTAAAAGGACAGATCTCTGCTTTATCTGTCTTACTACACAAAAGACTGGCAGCCGTGCCAGATGTTCAAGCATTTGTTCAGGCTCTGGTTAGGATCAAGCCTGTTTACAGACCTTTGACTCCTCCCTGGAGTCTAAATCTAGTTCTTTCAGTTCTTCAAGGGGTTCCGTTTGAACCTTTACATTCCATATATATTAAGTTACTATCTTGGAAAGTTTTGTTTTTAGTTGCAATTTCTTCTGCTAGAAGAGTTTCAGAGTTATCTGCTCTGCAGTGTTCTCCGCCCTGTCTGGTGTTCCATGCAGATAAGGTGGTTTTGCGTACTAAGCCTGGTTTTCTTCCGAAAGTTGTTTCTAACAAAAATATTAACCAGGAGATAGTTGTACCTTCTTTGTGTCCGAATCCAGTTTCAAAGAAGGAACGTTTGTTACACAATTTGGACGTAGTCCGTGCTCTAAAATTCTATTTAGAGGCTACTAAAGATTTCAGACAAACATCTTCCTTGTTTGTTTATTCTGGTAAAAGGAGAGGTCAAAAAGTGACTTCTACCTCTTTCCTTTTGGCTTAAAAGCATTATCCGATTGGCTTATGAGACTGCCGGACGGCAGCCTCCCGAAAGAATCACAGCTCACTCCACTAGGGCTGTGGCTTCCACATGGGCCTTCAAGAACGAGGCTTCTGTTGACCAGATATGTAAGGCAGCGACTTGGTCTTCACTGCACACTTTTGCCAAATTTTACAAATTTGATACTTTTGCTTCTTCGGAGGCTATTTTTGGGAGAAAGGTTTTGCAAGCTGTGGTGACCTGATTTGCTCCCTCCCTTCATCCGTGTCCTAAAGCTTTGGTATTGGTTCCCACAAGTAAGGATGACGCCGTGGACCGGACACACCAATGTTGGATAAAACAGAATTCATGCTTACCTGATTACCTGTGTCCGGTCCACAGCCCGCCCTGGTTTTTTTAATCAGGTCTGATGAATTATTTTCTCTAACTACAGTCACCACGGTATCATATGGTTTCTCCTATATATATTTCCTCCTGTCCGTCGGTCGAATGACTGGGGTGGGCGGAGCCTAGGAGGGATCATGTGACCAGCTTTGCTGGGACTCTCTGCCATTTCCTGTTGGGGAAGAGAATATCCCACAAGTAAGGATGACGCCGTGGACCGGACACACCGTTGGAGAAAGTAATTTATCAGGTAAGCATAAATTCTGTTTTTTCATTACCTTGGAAATTTTCAATTGACCATTTTCCCTGCGTGCTGGGAAAATGTTTCTTTTTATTGCGTCATTCTTGGCGCAGACTTTTTTGGCGCAAAGAATTTTGTCATTTCCGGCGCCGTAGTTGACGCCGGAAGTTGTTTTCTGTAACGTCATTTTTTGACGCATGTGTATTCAGACATTTTATTTTCCGCCAAAAAATGTGGGCGTCGGTTTCGGCGTCAGAGGATGTGGCGTCATACTTGGCGCCAATAATGTGGGCGTCATATTTATCACCAAAAAATTAGGGCGTATTTGTTCCATTTTTTCCTCACATTATTTAAACCTCACTTTTTTTATTGCTTCTGGTTTTTAGAAGCTTATTATTTTGCATTCTTTTCCCATTTCTGAAACTGTCATTTAAGGAATTTGATAATTTTGCTTTAAATATTGTTTTTTTCTATTACATATTGCAAGATTTCACTGTTCCTGTTTCAAAAATGTTCTAAGGGATTCCTGTTGACTGAGTTCAGTCCTACCAAAGCTAAGTTCATTTATTTTAAAATGTTATGAATGTTTTTCTTTAGCTATGGTTTGTAATAAGTTATCATGATAAACTTTTACATGCAGAATCCGTTAATATTTATGCTTTATATATTTGCTATTCTTTTTACATCTTATGTACAAGAATTACTTAGAAGATTTATAAGACTATTTTTCTGATTCTATTTTAAAGGCTTTGTCTGACATTGTGCCTTCTAATAAAATTTTTAGGTCTTTTTCAAACTTCTTTTTTAATTATTGAAGTTTCAAATGACCAACAACATAATGGTTTATCCTTCTCTGATGATGTTTTTTCTCATTCAGAATTTTCTTCATCAGATATTGACACTAACAAATCCACTTTTTTATTTTTTTTATTAAAGTGCATTTGTTCTTTGTTGAAAAGGTGTTGATTATTTTGGATATTAAGGTAATTATTTCTTTCAAGACTAACATTTTATTTCTGCTTATTTATTCTTCTGTATTTTCAGAGGTTTTTTTCAAGTTCCTCATACTAGGGAATGGAATACGCTGAGAATTTTCTTTTATTCCTTCTTTAAAGGTTTTAAACTATATTCTTTGCCGGCAGTTCATTTCAATTTTGAAGGTTCTCCAATTTAATGGGGCTATCTCTACTTCTGCTAATTATGCTATTGTTTCTATAGCAAAATAGTATTTATTTTTCCTTTTAGATGGTTGTATCTTATTTAAGGAAAATTATTTATTTTCAGGTACTTTTCTTGGACCTGTGATTTATTTGAATGATGTTGCAATTGCTTCATTTTTTCTGTTTACTTTAAAATCAAGTATCAGATTATGATTTATTTTAGCATTGTTAAGGACAAAATCTACTAGACTAAGTGCTGTTGCATTTGTCTTGTTGTTTTGCTTTTGTTGATTATGTAAGTCCAGTGTGTTGACTGGTCCTTTAACTGGGTTATCATGCTAATATTTTTCATTTGTGTCTTCATTTTATTGAATATTTTTGCAAATGAGGTTTATTCTATGTCTTTAGCTGTTTTAGCTAGAAGAATTTAGTGATTTCTAAAAAATCCATATTTCTTTTTTTTTTCTAAGATAATCAATAATTTGGTTTATAATTGGATTCAATTCTTAACTGTTACTCTGGGCTTCAAGATTGAGTTCCAAGACTAAACTTTAAGCTTATATTAGTTTGGTTGTTCTTATTAAGGAACAAATTCCCAAGTAACATGTTTTTAATTGGAAAAAAAAAAATTTCATTCATTTTTTTGAAATCTGTTGTTTTGCAAATTTCTTTGATTTTGGATACAGAATAAAGTTCAGAGTAAAACCGTCTGTGAGAAGTCTTTTTACTTTTTGATATTCCAGCTATTCCAGTAAGGCTAACACTTTTAGTGTGTTTCGGTCCTATATATTTTGGGATAATGTTGAAGCGTGGCTGATCACCCGTTGGGGCTCAAGTGCTGCTCAGACCTGGAATCTTCTGGGGTATTCCAGTTCCATTTTTAGGAACTGGGTTTTG
Source organism: Bombina bombina (assembly GCF_027579735.1). Taxonomy (NCBI): domain Eukaryota; kingdom Metazoa; phylum Chordata; class Amphibia; order Anura; family Bombinatoridae; genus Bombina; species Bombina bombina. The sequence continues at coordinate 502,475,826 of NC_069504.1, forward strand.
GGGTTTTATTCAAACCTATTCATTGTTCCAAAGATAGAGAATCTTTTTGTTATATAAATGTATCATGTATAAATGGTCTATTCTGCCTTTTGTTGGTCAGTGATGGCATTATTTGCTTTCATTAGATACAATAAACGCATATCTTCATTTTCTGTTTTCATTCAGATTATTTTCTGAGGCTGTGGAATCTCATATGATTCAACTTTGTTCTTTCAGGACATAGAGGATCTTTTTTTCAAAAGCTCTTGATTCCTCACACAAGGGTCACCTTTTTTTAGGTTTCCAGATAGTTTGTGTCACTGTCTTTGTCTCTATCAGACAAGGGACAATTTTATTGGGTTCCGTCTGTCGGTACCTTTAGTCTCTATTATTTCCTTCAATTGCTATATATGCATAGAAGTTTTAGGTCTTATGGCCACAGCATTGGATTCAATTCCCTTTGCTCATTTTCAATAGAGATAACCTCTTCCAGTTTTTTATGCTGAATTATGGTGCAGGGATTCTAGGATTTTACATTTTAAATCTTCAAATCCTAATATTTATCTATCTTGATTTGGTGGTTAAGATCACCATCATTTAGTTCTACAGGTCTCTTCGTTTCTTTCAACCTGGGCCATGATCTTTACAGATGTGAGTCTTTTTGGTTGGGAGGCTGTCTGAGGATCTCTGTCAGCACAAGGGGTTTGGAAATCTCCAGAGGCGAGGTTCCCATTTGATATTTTAGAACTCTGTGCATTCTCAGAGTTTTTCAGTTAGTTTCTTTTTGAAGAAGAGACTTTTTTTGTTTTCAGACAATATCACTACTATGGTGTATGTCAATCATCAGGGTGGGACTATCAGGCCTTAGGCTGTGACAGCAGTGTCTCGGATATTAGCTTGGGCTAAATCCAGCTCCTATCTAAATTCTGTGTTTTTTTTCCCTGGTATAGATATTTGGGAAGCGGATTATCTCTGTTAATCAAGCTTTATATCCGGGAGAATGGTCTCTCATACCCAGATATGTTTTTCAGATGTGAGCATTTCTAGATATAGATCTGTTGGCATCTCATCTGAATAAAGAACTTCCCAGGGCCCTATTCAGGTCCGGGGATCCTCAGGCGGAAGTAGTATATGCATTGAAATTTCTTTGGAATTATCTTTTTGCCTATTTCTTTCCGCCTGTAGTTCTTCTTCCAAAGTGATTTCCAAAATGCTTATGGAGTATTTGTTTGTTCTGCTGGTGGCTCCAGCATGGCCTCTCAGGTTTTGGTATGCGGATCTCATTCGGATGGCCAGTTGCCAACCTTGGACACTTCCGTTTAAACCAGACCTTCTTTCTTAAGGCCCATTTTTTCCATCAGAATCTCAAATCATTAAATTTGAAGGGATGGAGATTGAACGATTGATTTTTAGTCATAGAGGTTTCTCTGACTCATTGATTAATACTATGTTTCAGGTTCGTAAATCTGTCTCTAGAAAGATTTGTTATCGAGTCTGGAAGACCTACTTTTCTTGGCATTCTTTTAAAATTCATAGAATTTTATAATTTTTTCAGGTTGGTTTGGATAAGGTTTTGTCTTCAGTTCTTTGATAGGACAAATCTCTACTCTTTCTGTTCTTTTTTCACAAAGATTGCTAATCATCCTGATATTCATTGTTTTGTACAGGCTTTGGTCCGTATCAAGCCTGTCATTAATTCAATCTCTCCTCTTTGGAGTCTCAATTTGGTGCTGAGGGCTTTACAGGCTCCTCCGTTTGAAACTATGCATTTTCTGTACATTAAATTACTTTCTTGGAAAAGTATTGTTCCTTTGGTTATTTCTTCTGCTAGAAGAGTTTTTGAGTTATCTGCTCTTTTTTGTGAATATCCTTTTCTGATTTTTTCATCAGGATAAGGCAGTATTACTTCCTGATATTCATCATTTTTGGTTTTGATTTGTATCAAACCTGTCATTAAGCCAATTTCTCCTCCTTGGAGTCTTAATTTGGTTCTGAAGGCTTTTCAGGCTCTTCTATTTGAGCATATGTTTGCTCTGGACATTAATTACTTTCATGGAAAGTATTGTTCTTTTTGGACATCTCTTCAGCTAGAACAGTTTTTGAATTATCTCTTCTTTCATGTGAATTTCTTTTTTCTGATTTTTTCATCAGGATAAGGTGGTTTTTGCTGTCCTCATTTCAATTCTTACCTAAAGTTGTAAATTCTAACAACATTAGGGAGGAATTATTGTTTTTCTAAGACTTCTTTGGTGAGATTCTTACTTTCTTTGAATATGGTAAGAGTTTTTGAAATTCTATGTTGAAGCTATTCAGATTTCAGATAGACTTCTAGTCTGTTTGTTATCTTTTCTGGTTTTAGGAAGGTCAAAAGGATTCTGCCATTTATTTTGGCATCTTGCTTAAACTTTTTATTCATCATACTTATTTGGAGTCGGGTGGATTCCCGCCTCGGAGGATTACGGCTTATTCTACTAGGTAAGTTTCTACTTCCTGGTTTTTTTTTAAGAATGAAGCTTCTGTTGATCAGATTTGCAAAGCAATGACTTGGTCTTCTTTGCATACTTTTACTATGTTCTACCATTTTGATGTTTTCTCTTCTTTAGAAGCAGTTTTGGTAGAATGGTACGCAATGACTTGGTCTTCTTTGCATACTTTTACTATGTTCTACCATTTTGATGTTTTCTCTTCTTTAGAAGCAGTTTTGGTAGAATGGTACTTCAGGCAGCTGTTTCAGTTTGATTCTTCTGCTTATAATTTCAGTTTTTTTCATTATAAAAATTGAAATTTTTTTGATTGGGGTAGTGGATTAATTTTTCAGCGGAATTGGCTGTCTTTATTTTATCCCTCCCTCTCTAGTGACTCTTGCGTGGAAGTTCCACATCTTGGGTATTTATTATCCCATACGTCACTAGCTCATGGACTCTTGCTAATTACATGAAAGAAAACATAATTTATGTAAGAACTTACCTGATAAATTCATTTCTTTCATATTAGCAAGAGTCCATGAGGCCCACCCTTTTTATGGTGGTTATGATTTTTTTGTATAAAGCACAATTATTCCAATTCCTTATTTGATGCTTTCGCTCCTTTCCTATCACCCCACTTCTTGGCTATTCGTTAAACTGAATTGTGGGTGTGGTGAGGGGTGTATTTATAGGCATTTTGAGGTTTGGGAAACTTTGTCCCTCCTGGTAGGAATGTATATCCCATACGTCACTAGCTCATGGACTCTTGCTAATATGAAAGAAATGAATTTATCAGGTAAGTTCTTACATAAATTATGTTTTCTCTTGTTAAGTGTGTTCAGTCCACGGGTCATCCATTACTTATGGGATATATTCTCCTTCCCAACAGGAAGTTGCAAGAGGATCACCCAAGCAGAGCTGCTATATAGCTCCTCCCCTCACATGTCATACCCAGTCATTCTCTTGCAACCCTCAACAAAGGAGGAGGTCGCGAGAGGAGCTGGAGTTTTTACTTAACTATTCTTCAATCAAAAGTTTGTTATTTTAAATGGCACCGGAGTGTGCTGTTTTTCTATCTCAGGCAGTATTTGGAAGAAGAGACTGCCTGCGTTTTTTTTCTATGATCTTAGCAGGCGTAACTAAGATCCACTGGCTGTTCTCGACATTCTGAGGAGTGGGGTAACTTCAGAAAATGGGAATAGCATGCGGGGTCCTCCGCAAATGAGGTATGTGCGCTACATTATTTTCTGGGAATGGAATTGACTAAGAAAATACTGCTGTTACCGTATGATGTAAGTACAGCCTTAAATGCAGTAGTGGCAACTGGTATCAGGCTGATAAATGTATGCGCAGTCAAGTTATTTTCTAGGGACTAGAATTTGATTGAGAAAATACTGTTAAAACTGAAATAATACTTAAGCCTTATCTGCAGTGGTAGCGACTGGTAGCAGGCTTAGTGATAACTTTGCATGACATTGGAAAATGTTATTTTTTAATAAAACGTTTACTGGCATGTTATTCTTTTGTGAGGTACTTTGGTGATAAATCTCTTTGGGCATGATTTTTTTCCACATGGCTGACATATATTTTCTGCATGGAAACCGTTATATCAGGGCTCCCACTGTTGTGATAGGAGTGGGAGGGACCTTGTTTTAGCGCCTTGTTGCGCAGTTATAATTCTAGCACAGTCTTCCTGCTTCTTCCTCCTTGATCCAGGACGTCTCTAGAGAGCTCAGGGGTCTGCAAAATTCATTTTTGAGGGAGGTAATCAGTCACAGCAGATCTGTGACAGTGTGCTTGACTGTGATTAAAAGTGTTAAATCTTAATTGATATCCGTTTTATCCGTTTTGGGTATTGAGGGGTTAATCATCCTTTTGCTAATGGGTGCAATCCTCTGCTAATATTACACTTCTTGTTAAGAATTGTTTAATTATATCTGTATTTTTGAAGCGCTGCAGCGTTTTTTATATTGCTTGTAAATTTATTGAAAGTGATTTCCAAGCTTGCTAGTTTCATTGCTACGTCTGTTTAAACATGTCTGATTCAGAGGAAACTGTTTGTTCATCATGTTCAAAAGCCAATGTGGAGCCCAATAGAACGATGTGTACCAATTGTATTGATATTGCATTGAATAAAAGTCAATCTGTACCGATAGAGAAACTATCACCAGACAACGAGGGGGAAGTTATGCCGCCTAACTCTCCTCACGTGTCAGTACCTGCGTCTCCCGCTCGGGAGATGCGTAGGATTGAGACGCCAAGTACATCTAGGCCCTTACAAATCACTTTACATGATATGGCTAATGTTATGAAAGAAGTATTATATAATATGCCCGAATTGAGGGGCAAGCGCGATAGCTCTGGGTTAAGGACAGAGCGCGCTGATGACACGAGAGCCATGTCTGATACTGCGTCACAATTTGCAGAACATGAGGACGGTGAGCTTCATTCTGTCGGTGACGGTTCTGATCCGGGGAGACCGGATTCAGAAATTTCAAATTTTAAATTTAAGCTTGAGAACCTCCGTGTGTTACTAGGGGAGGTATTAGCGGCTCTGAATGATTGCGACACGGTGGCAATCCCAGAGAAATTGTGTAGGTTGGATAGATACTATGCGGTACCGGTGTGTACTGACGTCTTTCCTATACCAAAAAGACTTACAGAAATTATTAGTAAGGAGTGGGATAGACCCGGTGTGCCTTTTTCCCCTCCCCCGATATTCAGAAAAATGTTTCCTATAGACGCCACCACACGAGACTTATGGCAGACGGTCCCTAAGGTGGAGGGAGCAGTTTCTACTTTAGCCAAGCGTACCACTATCCCGGTGGAGGATAGCTGTGCTTTCTCAGATCCAATGGATAAAAAAATTAGAGGGTTATCTTAAGAAAATGTTTGTTCAACAGGGTTTTATTTTGCAGCCTCTTGCATGCATTGCACCTGTCACGGCTGCAGCGGCATTCTGGTTTGAGTCTCTGGAAGAGGCGATTCGCACAGAGCCATTGGATGAGGCTTTGAGCAAAGTTAGAACCCTTAAGCAAGCTAATGCGTTTGTTTCAGATGCCGTAGTACATCTAACCAAACTTACGGCTAAAAATTCCGGATTCGCCATACAGGCGCGCAGAGCGCTCTGGCTTAAATCCTGGTCAGCGGATGTAACTTCCAAGTCTAAGCTACTTAACATTCCTTTCAAAGGGCAGACCTTATTCGGGCCCAGCTTGAAGGAAATTATTGCTGACATTACAGGAGGTAAGGGCCACGCCCTTCCTCAGGACAGGGCCAAACCAAAGGCCAAACAGTCTAATTTTCGTGCCTTTCGTAACTTCAAGGCAGGAGCAGCATCAACTTCCTCCACTCCAAAACAGGAAGGAACTACTGCTCGTTACAGAGAGGGTTGGAAAGGCAACCAGTCATGGAACAAGGGCAAGCAGGCCAGAAAGCCTACTTCCGCCCCTAAGAAAGCATGAAGACAGGGCCCCCTATCCGGAGACGGATTTAGTGGGGGGCAGACTTTCTCTCTTCGCCCAGGCTTGGGCAAGAGATGTGCAGGATCCCTGGACGTTGAAGATTATATCTCAGGGATACCTTCTGGATTTCAAAACCTCTCCACCACAAGGGAGGTTCCATCTTTCGAGGTTATCAACAAACCTAGTAAAGAGAGAGGCATTTCTACAATGTGTACAAGACCTCTTAATCATGGGAGTGATCCACTCAGTTCCGCGATCGGAACAGGGACAAGGATTTTACTCAAATCTATTTGTGGTTCCCAAAAAAGAGGGAACCTTCAGACCAATCTTGGACTTAAAGGGCCACTGTAAGTAAATATTTTCTATGCCTGTTACTAACTAACTACCCCAAATACGCTTTTTATCAATAGCATTTCATTAACATATCTCTACCGTATGTCAGAAATCTTGTCTGCAAATTTAATTGTTTTCCAAACCCACTCTGTGGGTATCCTTTGCTCTGTACCAATCCGTTTACAATACCTAGGTTTCAAAATGGCGCTTTAAACACAAAGTTATTGGTTTAAGTATTTTGAACATGCAGTGCTGAAAATAGTGGGCAGGATAACGTGACATCATCAACGAATAAAAGATATAACTTTTAGAACGTTATGAAACTTCGTTTTGGAGAAAATATAGGTCAGTATGTTTATTAACTTTAATATGTTAATTGTTTAGCTTAAGAATTATAACAGAAAGTAATCCTTTAAAGATCTTAAACAAATTCCTAAGGGTACCATCGTTCAAGATGGAAACCATTCGAACCATCCTACCCATGATCCAAGAGGGTCAATATATGACCACAGTGGACTTAAAGGATGCTTACCTTCACATACCGATTCACAAAGATCATTATCGGTACCTAAGGTTTGCCTTTCTAGACAGGCATTACCAGTTTGTGGCTCTTCCCTTCGGGTTAGCCACGGCCCCGAGAATTTTTACGAAGGTTCTGTGCTCACTTCGGGCGGTACTAAGACCACGAGGCATAGCGGTGGCTCCGTACCTAGACGACATTCTAATACAAGCGTCAAGTTTTCAGAATGCAAAGTCTCATACAGAGATAGTTCTTGCATTTCTGAGGTCGCATGGGTGGAAAGTGAACGTGGAAAAGAGTTCTCTGTTACCACTCACAAGGGTTCCTTTTCTAGGGACTCTTATAGATTCTGTAGAGATGAAGATTTACCTGACGGAGTCCAGGTTATCAAAGATTCTCAATGCTTGCCGTGTCCTTCATTCCATTCCAAGCCCATCAGTAGCTCAGTGCATGGAGGTAATCGGCTTAATGGTCGCGGCAATTGACATAGTGCCATTTTTCAGTCGGACAATATCACGACTGTGGCTTACATCAATCATCAAGGGGGAACCAGGAGTTCCCTAGCGATGTTGGAAGTCTCGAAGATAATTCGCTGGGCAGAGTCTCACTCTTGCCACCTGTCAGCGATTTACATCCCAGGCGTAGAGAACTGGGAGGCGGATTTCCTAAGTCGCCAGACTTTTCATCCGGGAGAGTGGGAACTTCACCCGGAGGTATTTGCTCAACTGATTCGTCGTTGGGGCAAACCGGATCTGGATCTCATGGCATCTCGCCAGAATGCGAAGCTTCCTTGTTACGGATCCAGGTCCAGGGACCCGGGAGCGGTGCTGGTAGATGCATTAGCAGCCCCTTGGGTTTTCAACATAGCTTATGTGTTTCCACCATTTCCGTTGCTACCTCGACTGATTGCCAGGATCAAACAGGAGAGGGCATCAGTAATTCTGATAGCGCCTGCGTGGCCACGCAGGACCTGGTATGCAGACCTAGTGGACATGTCGTCCTGTCCACCATGGTCTCTTCCTCTGAGGCAGGACCTTCTAATTCAGGGTCCTTTCAACCATCCAAACCTAATTTCTCTGAGGCTGACTGCCTGGAAATTGAACGCTTGATTCTATCTAAGCGGGGGTTTTCGGATTCGGTTATTGATACATTAATACAGGCTCGGAAACCTGTGACCAGAAAAATTTACCATAAGATATGGCGTAAATATTTATATTGGTGCGAATCCAAGAGTTACTCATGGAGTAAGGTTAGGATTCCTAGGATATTGGCTTTTCTACAAGAGGGTTTAGAAAAAGGTTTGTCCGCTAGTTTGCTAAAGGGACAGATTTCAGCTCTGTCTATTCTTTTACACAAACGTCTGGCAGAGAATCCAGACGTCCAGGCCTTTTGTCAGGCTTTGGCTAGAATTAAGCCTGTGTTTAAAGCTGTTGCTCCTCCGTGGAGCTTAAACTTGGTTCTTAAAGTTCTTCAGGGTGTTCCGTTTGAACCCCTTCATTCCATTGATATTAAGCTTTTATCTTGGAAAGTTTTGTTTTTGATGGCTATTTCCTCGGCTCGAAGAGTCTCTGAGTTATCTGCCTTACATTGTGATTCTCCTTATCTGATCTTTCATTCAGACAAGGTAGTTCTGCGTACTAAACCTGGGTTTTTACCTAAGGTTGTTTCTAACAGGAATATCAATCAAGAGATTGTTGTTCCATCATTATGTCCTAATCCTTCTTCAAAGAAGGAACGTCTTTTGCATAATCTGGACGTGGTCCGTGCTCTGAAGTTCTACTTACAGGCAACTAAAGATTTTAGACAAACTTCTTCTCTGTTTGTCGTTTACTCTGGACAGAGGAGAGGTCAAAAGGCTTCGGCAACCTCTCTCTCTTTTTGGCTTCGTAGCATAATACGTTTAGCCTATGAGACTGCTGGACAGCAGCCTCCTGAAAGAATTACAGCTCATTCCACTAGAGCTGTGGCTTCCACCTGGGCCTTTAAGAATGAGGCCTCTATTTAACAGATTTGCAAGGCTGCAACTTGGTCTTCACTTCATACTTTTTCCAAATTTTACAAATTTGACACTTTCGCTTCTTCGGAGGCTGGTTTTGGGAGAAAGGTTCTACAGGCAGTGGTTCCTTCTGTTTAATGTTCCTGCCTTGTCCCTCCCTTCATCCGTGTACTTAGCTTTGGTATGGGTATCCCATAAGTAATGGATGACCCGTGGACTGTACACACTTAACAAGAGAAAACATAATTTATGCTTACCTGATAAATTTATTTCTCTTGTAGTGTGTTCAGTCCACGGCCCGCCCTGTCTTTTTAAGGCAGGTTCTAAATTTTTAAATTATAACTCCAGTCACCACTGCACCTTATAGTTTCTCCTTTCTCTTCTTGTTTCGGTCGAATGACTGGATATGACATGTGAGGGGAGGAGCTATATAGCAGCTCTGCTTGGGTGATCCTCTTGCAACTTCCTGTTGGGAAGGAGAATATATCCCATAAGTAATGGATGACCCGTGGACTGAACACACTACAAGAGAAATAAATTTATCAGGTAAGCATAAATTATGTTTTTTTTATGTCCCCCCCCCATCCCCCAAATCTGGAGGTAAGTAGCTAACTCATTTTCAGAATTCTTCATTTAACGAGATTATAGTGCTTCACTGCTTTGCAAGTTTTATTTTCTTTCTTACAGCATTTGCTTTTTTCTATTGCATCTACTAAGGATGGCCATAGCCCAATGAGCCTGGGTGTTTTTATTTAGTTTTTTTTGTATGCACTATATTTCCTGTTATGGGTTGTCATGAGACAGATATTTTCTTGTTTTTAGTTAAAAAGAGACTAACTTTGAGTCACTGAAGTAGACATACATTCTTTCAGTAAAGACTGGTGATGTAAAAAAATCAAGCTAAAGTAATTTTTATTGATCAGAGGTAGTAATTTAATTTCCTTGTTGGATTGAGTTTATTGCTAGTCTCCGACCCCTGTTCTAAAACTGTCAAATAGTTGATAGGCAGGCAGAAAGTTTCACAAATGAAAATTCCTAACTGATTTTAGATATTCCAGAATATTTCAGGATATGTTTAATCACCTTTTGTTACCGGGTGACCGAATTACCAAAATAATCCCCATGGTTCCACATTATGAGTGATCAACAGTATATTATTATGTAATAAATCTAAGTAGAAATATACAGTATCATATAGTTTCAGCCTGGCTGGAGAGCTGGTTTATGGCCTGCCATACAATGATGGCTACATTCCTTGCCCCCTCTCTGGAAGAGGCCTGGCCAGAACCTGACCTCAGCTCAAAAATGCATTGTCTCTTACATGGGAGGTTGCTACTTTATAATTGACCATCCTTGTTGACTGTCCCTTTAACTGTTTCTTTTACAAGATATGACAAGTCCACAGATTTCATCCTTATGGGATATCGCCTCCTGGTCAGCAGGAGGAGGCAAAGAGCTCCACAGCAGAGCTGCATTAATAGCTCCTCCCTTCCCTCCCCCCCCAGTCATTCTCTTTGCCTTCTTTAGTGATAGGAGAGAGGTATTAGTTTAGATTCTTCAATCAAGATTTTTTTTATTTTTAAATGGTGCCGAAGTGTACTATTTTATTACAGGGCAGCTTCTGGATTGCCTTTTTAGGCTATGGGAACTGGTGGATTTTTGCCTCCACTGCGCCTCCCATGATTAGGCTGCTTTTCCTGTATATGGTCTTAGAAGTTGAAACCTAGACCCTTCTACTTTCACAGGACCTTAGGAGGAAGAGTGGACCTCTTGACACTGTGAAACTGACATGCTGTTCCTCAGCATGGAGGTAAGTGCAGTTTTTATTCTGGAGCACTGCAGTATATTTCAGAATAACTGTGCTTATACCGTTACATGGGGGCTAGATTGAAGGGTTCCCCTTAACATTGACATATTACCCAGACACTCTAAGATTGTTATAGACTAGAAGCGCTGGGGTGTGTGAAAGATAACGGACTTTGATTCCAGACACTCTGGCATGTTTATTAGCCTAGACGCACTGGGATTTATCGTATGGCCATACTTTATAAGGGCATGGAATAGAGGGTTCCAATTTGTTTTAATTGAGGTGACTGACGCTGGGTTGTGTTCCGGAGGGGATATGTGTTTTAAACTATATTGCTCCGGTACATGGCGGCTTAATGCGATGGTATTACGCTCACGAAGGGCGGGGCTTAATTTTATGCGCGCTTTAGACCAGCGCAGTTCATATTCAACAACCCGATGAGCAGCATGTCCTCACAGCTCCTAAGTCCGCTTGTGGTGTTATTACAAGCGACGTTAGGTGCGCCGTGTTCGAGGAGTTAAGCTAAGTTGCGTGGAGGCAGGTAGGAGCCGCAGCAGCATGGTGACTGAAGTATTCTTCAGAATTTATCAGTGTGCTATTTCTGAGGCCTTCGTGCAGGGTAGTGAAAGTTGCTCTCTGCTTTAGATTCAAAGTTTTTTACCTTGCGCTTATTTAAAGACACAGTACTAAAGCGCAGTGTTTTTTATTATTAGGCGGATATTGCAACAAATTTTATTATCAGTAATTTGCACCAAGATTGCTTCTTTGTTTGGGTTCTCATGGATGACCTTGAACAAAGTACATGCCCTATGTGTTTAGATGCTATTGTGGAACCCCCAGTTACGCTTTGTCCCCCATGTATTGAGAGGGCTTTACAATGTAGAGAGAAAATTTTATTTAATAAAGAAATGCCTGATGAATGTTATCAGACTGCTGAGATCTAGGGTATGCCGCACTCTTCTCCCCAAGTGTCACAGCCTTTAATGCCTGTGCAGGTGACGCCATGTTCTTCAACGGCATCTGCGTCATTTACTCTGCAGGATATGGCTGCAGTTATGTCATCTACCCTTTCAGAGGTTTTGTCTAAGTTGCCTGCGTTACAAGGCAAACGTAGTAGGAGAGGCCCAGGTGGCCCATGAGACTTCTGACTCTTGAATGGCGATCTCTGATGTCCCCTCCCAGGGTTCTGAAGTGGGGGGTAGGAAGGCTGTGTCTGATGGGGAACTGTCTGACTCAGGCAGTGCATTACCTCAGACAGATTCGGATGTGATGTCCTTCAGATTTAAGCTTGAACACCTCCGTCTGTTACTACGGGAGGTTCTGGGGACTCTTGACGACTGTGATGCTATAGTGGTCCCTCCAGAGAAATTGTGTAAGATGGACAGATACTTGGAGGTCCCTTCTTGCTCCAATGTTTTTCCGGTTCCTAAGAGAATTTCCGAAATTGTTACAAGGGAATGGGAAAGGCCGGGTATCTCGTTCTCCTATTCCCCTATTTTTAAGAAAATGCACCCTATAACTGACTCCGTTCAGGACTCTTGGCAAACGGTCCCTAAGGTGGAGGGTGCTATTTCTACCCTGGCTAAACGTACGACTATTCCTTTTGAGGACTGTTGTGCTTTCAAAGACCCTATGGATAAAAAGTTGGAGGGTCTTCTAAAGAAGCTATATGTTCATCAAGGGTTTATTCTACAACCGACGGCCTGCATTGTACCAGTCACAACTGTGGCTGCCTTTTGGTTTGACGCCCTAGAAGAGTCTCTTAAGACGGAGACTTCTTTGGAAGAAATAATGGATAGAATTAAGGCCCTTAAGCTGGCTAATTATTTTGTTACGGATGCCGCCTTTCAGATCGCCAAATTGACGGCTAAGAATTCAGGATTTGCCATCTTAGCGCGCAGAGCTTTATGGTTAAAATCTTGGTGTGCAGATGTGTCTTCTAAATCAAAGCTTTTGACTATTCCTTTCAAGGGTAAGACCCTGTTCGGGCCTGACTTGAAGGAGATTATCTCCGATATTACGGGAGGGTAAGGGTCACCTCCTCCCTCAGGATAAGACACCTAAGCAAAGTGGTAGACAGAGTAATTTTCGTTCCTTTCGAAATTTCAAGGGAGTCCCCTCTTCCTCTTCCAGTAAACAGGAAAGGAATTTTTCACAAGCCAAGTCCACCTGGAGACCCAACCAGGCTTGGACCAAGGGTAAACAATCCAAGAAGCCCGCTGCTGCTCCCAAATCAGCATGAAGGGGCGGCCCCCGATCCGGGACCGGATCTAGTGGGGTGCAGACTTTCTCTCTTTGTCCAGGCTTGGATAAGAGACGTTCAGGATCCCGGACTACTAGAAATCGTGTCTCAAGGGTATCAGTTGGAGTTCAAAAATTCTTTCCCCAGAGGAAGGTTTCTTCTTTCACGATTGTAGACCAGATGAAAAGAGAGGCGTTCTTACGTTGTGTTCCAATACAGGAACAGGGACAGGGGTTTTACTCAAATCTTTGTTGTTCCCAAAAAAGAGGGAACGTTCCGACCCATTTTAGATCTCAAAAGTCTAAACAAGTTTCTCAGAGTTCCATCTTTCAAGATGGAGACTATTCTGACAATTCTTCCATTGATCCAGGAAGGTCAATATGACTACTGTGGATTTGAAGGATGCATATCTTAATATTCCTATCCACAGAGATCATCACAAGTTCCTAAAGTTTGCTTTTCGGACAAGCATTTTCAGTTTGTGGCCCTTCCTTTTGGTCTGGCCACAGCACCCAGAATTTTCACAAAGGTTCTGGAGTCTCTGCTGGCGGTTCTCAGGCAGCGGGGCATTGCAGTTGCGCCTTATCTGGATGATATTCTGATCCAGGCGTCGTCTTATCAGCTGACAAGGTCTCAGACTGACATAGTGCTGTCCTTTCTAAGAACTCACGGGTGGAAGGTGAATCTAGAAAAGAGTTCACTAGTTCCACAGACAAGGGTTCCTTTCCTGGCAACTCTAATAGATTCTGTAGCTATGAAAATCTTTTTGACGGAAGTCAGAAAGTTAAAGATTCTAGATGTATGCCGATCCCTTCAGTCCAATCCTCGGCCGTCAGTGGCTCAGTGTATGGAGGCAATTGGATTGATGGTGGCAGCAATGGACATCATTCCGTTTGCTCGTTTTCATCTCAGACCTCTTCAACTGAACATGCTCAGTCAATGGAATGGAGATTATGCAGATTTGTCTCCTCAAATAGATCTGGAGACAAGAAATTCTCTTCTTTGGTGGTTGTCACCGGATCATCTGTCCCAAGGGACGTGCTTCCTCAGACCCTCGTGGGTGATAGTGACAACGGACGCCAGCATGATAGGATGGGGTGCAGTCTGGAACTCCCTGAAGACTCAGGGTATGTGGACTCGGTCCGAGTCTCTACTTCCCATCAATATTCTGGAGCTGAGGGCAATATTCAATGCGCTTCAGGCTTGACCTCAGTTGGCTTCGGACAAATTTATCAGATTCCAGTCGGACAACATCATGACTGTGGCTTACATCAATCATCAGGGAGGAACAAGGAGTTCCTTAGCGATGACAGAAGTATCCAAGATAATTCAGTTGGCGGAAGCTCACTCTTGTTATCTGTCAGCGATATACATCCCAGGAGTGGACAACTGGGAGGCGGATTTTTTGAGCAGACAGACGTTTCATCCGGGAGAATGGGAACTCCATCCGGAGGTCTTTGCCAGCCTGATTCTCAGATGGGGCAGGCCGGAGCTGAATCTTATGGCGTCTCGTCAGAATGCCAAGCTCCCGAGGTACGGATCCAGGTCCAGGGATCCTCAGGCCAAACTGATAGATGCCTTGGCAGTGCCTTGGTCGTTCAACCTAGCTTATGTGTTCCCTCCGTTTGCTCTCCTTCCCAGGGTGATTGCTCGAGTCAAACAGGAGAGGGCTTCAGTGATTCTAATTGCTCCTCCGTGGCCTTGCAGGACTTGGTATGCCGATCTAGTGGAAATTTCATCTCTGCCACCGTGGAAGCTTCCATTGAGGCAAGACCTTCTCATTCAGGGACCCTTCCATCATCCAAATCTAATTTCTTTGCAGCTGACTGCTTGGAGATTGAACGCTTGATTTTATCTAAGCGGGGGTTCTCTGATTCGGTCATTGATACTTTGATTCAGGCACGTAAGCCTGTCACTAGAAAGATCTACCATAAAATTTTGTGTAAATATCTTTATTGGTGCGAATCCAAGGGCTACTCATGGAGTAGAGTTAGGGTTCCCAGGATTTTCTTTTTTCCAAGAAGGATTGGAGAAAGGGTTGTCAGCAAGTTCTTTAAAGGGACAAATTTCTGCTTTGTCTATTTTACTAAACAAGTGTTTGGCAGATGTTCCAGACGTTCAGTCTTTTTGTCAGGCTCGGAACGCTTGATTTTATCTAAGCGAGGGTTCTCTGCTTCGGTCATTGATACCTTGATTCAGGCACGCAAGCCTGTTAATAGAAAAATTTACCGTAAGATATGCCGGGCTTTGGTGATTCTAATCGCTCCTGCATGGCCTTGCAGGACTTGGTATGCCGATCTGGTGGAAATGTCATCTCTGCCACCGTGGAAGCTTCCATTGAGGCAAGACCTTCTCATTCAGGGACCCTTCCATCATCCAAATCTAATTTCTCTGCAGCTGAACGCTTGATTTTATCTAAGCGGGGGTTCTCTGTTTCGGTCATTGATACTTTGATTCAGGCACGTAAGCCTGTCACTAGAAAGATCTACCATAAGATTTTGTGTAAATCTTTATTGGTGCGAATCCAAGGACTACTCATGGATTAAGGTTAGGATTCCTAGGATTTTAGATTTTCTCCAAGAGGGATTGGAGAAAGGGTTGTCAGCAAGTTCCTTAAAGGGACAGATTTCTGCTTTATCTATATTGTTACGCAAGTGTCTGGCAGATGTCCCAGATGTTCAATCTTTTTGTCAGGCTCTGACTAGAATCAGGCCTGTGTTTAGACCAATTGCTCCTCCTTGGAGTTTGACTTTGGTGCTTAATGTTCTTCAAGGGGTTCCGTTTGAACCTATGCATTCCATAGATATTAAGTTATTATCGTGGAAAGTTTTATTTTTATTTGTTTGCTATCTGCTCACAGAGTTCCTGAGCTTTCAGCATTACAACGTGACTCTCCTTAACTTATTTTTCATGCCGATAAGGTGGTGTTTGCGTTCCAAACCCGGTTTTCTTCCTAAGGTTGTTTCCAACAAGAATATTAATCAGGAAATTGTTGTTCCTTCATTGTGTCCTAATTCTTCCTCAAAGAAGGAGCTTCTGTTACATAACTTGGATGTAGTCCGTGCCCTCAAGTTTTACTTGCAGGCGACTAAGGAGTTTCGTCAATCATCTTCATTGTTTGTTGTCTTTTCTGGGAGACGTAGGGGTCAGAAAGCTATGTCTACCTCTCTTTCTCTTTGGCTGAAGAGTATCATCCGTTTTGCATATGAGACTGCGGGACGGCAGCTTCCTGAACGAATTACAGCTCATTCAACTAGGGCTGTGGCTTCCTCATGGGCATTTAAAAACGATGCTTCTGTTGAACACATTTGCAAGGCTGCAACTTGGTCGTCTCTTCACACTTTTTCCAATTTTTACAAATTTGATACTTTTGCCTCGTCCGAGTCAGTTTTTGGAAGAAAGGTTCTTCAAGCAGTGGTGTCTTCCGTTTAGGTTCTTGTCTTGTCCCTCCCTTTCATCCGTGTCCTATTGCTTTGGTATTGTATCCCATAAGTAAGGATGAAATCCGTGGACTTGTCATATCTTGTAAAAGAAAAGGAAATGTATGTGCACCTGATACATTTATTTCTTTTATGATATGACGAGTCCACGGCCTACACTGTCATTTTCCTAGACAGGTCTTTGTTTTTGTTAAACTTCAGTCACCTCTGCACCTTTGGCTTTTCCTTTCTCTTCCTAACTTTGGTCAAATGACTGGAGGGGCAGGGAAGGGAGAAGCTATTTATGCAGTTGTTCTGTGGAGCTCGTTGCCGCCTCCTGCTGACCATGAGGCGATATCCCATAAGTAAGGATGAAATCCGGGGACTCGTCATATCGTAAAATAAATAAATTTATCAGGTAAGCATTTTTGTTGTGTAATTGCATTTGTTGATTATTATTTTTTTATATTAATGCACTACTTTTGTTTATAATAAATATTCAGTTATTAAATTATGCCTTTTTCTAATATTTGAATTATGTTACTGGACAAAGGCAAAATTAATAAAGGAATATTTATTATGATCAAAAATAGTCACAGTGCATTTATATTAAAAAAAGGAATTTGAAACACAATGACACAAATTAAATAGTTAAAAATAAAAAAGAAAAAATAATGTATTTACATGACCAGCATACATTTCTATTCAAAGGAAAATTGGAAGGAAAATGGTCTAGTACACTGTTGTCAACAGCCTCTTCTCTAAATGACAATATTATTTAGCGGACTTTAACATTAAAGAGGTTTTTGGGCTGAGGTCAGGTTTTTGGCTGTTCCAAAATGTCACTCCTTTTATTGTAAGCCATAAACCAACTCCCAAGCCTGGCTAAAATTATGATACGTTATACTTCTTAGTGTAACAATACACTGTTGACCACTCAGATCATGGGGATTATTTTGAAACCAAATATGACATCTGTCATTTGGTCACAGAATAACATAAAATTGATTTAAAACATATGAGATATCCTAGAGTGTCTGGAATGCTTTTAGTAATGTGCATTTTCTCACGCCTGACCAGTTAATAAAGAGTCTAAAAGGCTGGCAATAAACTCAGGCTGACAAAAAAAAGAAAATTGCCTTTGATCAATAGAAATTGCTAAATCTTGATGTTATCTATGAAATCTTCTTCTCTCCCTCTCTTCTACCCCTCCCCCCTCCCTTTCTTTTTTCACTCTGTTGTCCCTGGGAGCTAGCTACTGATTGGTGGCTGCACATTTATTCCTCTTGTTGGCTTACTAATGCGTTCAGCTAGCTCCCAGTTTTCCATTGTTGCTCCTTCAACAAAGGATATGAAAATGACGCAAATTTGATAAAATAAGTAAAATGGAAAGTTGTTTGTAATTCTATGCTCTATCTGAATCACGAAAGAGAAAAGATTTGGGTTTCATATCCCTATAAGGACAGAGTTTTTTTCCCCAGTTTCCATTCTTAAATGGCACAGGCTATTTTGGCTTTTTTGCTCGCTATTAGGTTTACCTCAATTATCTACTCTCTTGTTTCACCATACAAATTATGCACTGTTTTTTTTAAACAGATTAACAGGTGCTTCTTGTGATATCCTATCCTATATGGGTACATACAATAACAATAAATTAGCTAAGTAATAGGGGAAAATGGAGCAAAAATGAAAGAATAATTTCCCCCAGTTTTCTTTATAACCTTTTCTACAAAACTAGTGTAGCTTTAGAAAAACACCTCCAACCTCATTACACTGTCCTGATTTTCTTCTTAAACGGAGAGAGTCCACAGCTGCATTCATTTACTTTTGGGAATTCAAAACCTGGCCACCAGGAGGAGGCAAAGACACCCCAGCCAAAGGCTTAAATACCTCCCCCACTTCCCTCATCCCCCAGTCATTCTTTGCCTTTTGCCACAGGAGGTTGGCAGAGAAGTGTCGGAAGATTAAAGATGTCTCTTATGGAGGGTAGTACTCTTTGGAATGGGACTGAAGTTGTAAGTAGTCCTGTCAGCCTCTCTGTAAAAGCATGGATGAATGTTAGTCCGGAGATGCAGGGAGAGTCTTTCTGGGAAACCATCACGACTCATATTAACAACTCCTTAGCAATCAGCGTTGATGAGTTTCTCTGCCTGCTTTCTTCACTCAAGTCCATGTCAGAAGCAAGGCTACTATCTGTCACACTTGAAGGGCCGTGTTCCTGTTCCATGGCGTAGATTCCGGTAAGATAATTTCATTTTTCTTTGATGTGTGAATGTGTGAAGACGTCAGGGTCTCAGTGGGACTCCTTTATCTTTATGGAATCAAGAGTTAATATCTCCTGATGGGGGTTATTGAACAGGGGGGGCTGTAATCATGTTTGTTATATGATACTGCCTGTTAATGTGTAGTGACGCTTGGGCTCGTGGCTATATCGGAACATAACAGCCTTTTTTTGTCAGGCTGCGCGGCCCTTGTAGCCTTGGCACGCTTTTCTCTGGCGTGCACGGTGTACCTTGTGACTAGGCATGGTCACGTTCTACACTCCATTTCCGTATTCCTGACCGCGTGGCGACAGTCTGTTTCGCTAGTTGTCTGGGTCTCAGGAGGTGGTGAGTGCCCCAGCCATTGAGGGTGTAAAGTGCCATTTTTATATTTTTGCTTCTATCCATAATTTCTATCCAAGTCATGGAGGATTCAGATTCTACTTCTTGTGAAGAGTATGAGATGGCCCGGGGTAGTCCACGCCTATCCGTTATGTTCCGAATGCCGCTTTAGAGTGCTCTCTCCTCCCGCAAAATGGAACTTAGAGTCCGCCGGGCCATCCGCCCTTGGGGATCCCACTACCGTGAGGCGCGTGCCCTAGAACCTTCCTTAGCTACGCAAGCAGGTGTGTCTAATACCGTTACCCCTTCTCTGGAAGGCAGCTTGTTCCCTCCAGAGGTTATGGCACGGTTCTGCATGGCTATATCTATGGCGTTGGCGCATTTACAACTTCCTGGGAGGGAGGTGTTGATGAGCTGCTGTCCGTGTTCTGTTAACCAGGGCTCGATGGGCGTGGGATCGTCTGGGTCAGATCGGCCATCTGGGGAAGCAGTTTCCTCTGAAGCTTCAGGGGCCCAACCCTCGGAGTCAGAGGTAAGTCTTGCCTATCGTTAGACTGGCGTGCCTTCGTGTCCTTCTGCTGCATGTTTTGGCGGTGCTGTAGGATCCCATTCCTAATGGGTTGAGTGATCCTCAGTCTTCTATTTCAGACGGCAAGCTGGGTTAGACGGGGGGGGGGGGGGGGAGAAGTTAATCTCCTTGTCATCGCCATTTTACTTTCTTTTTTTGGGTATTTTATTCCAGTTCTGAGCTTTGGGAGAATGGGGTTTATGTTTGGCTGGTCCTGTTTGTGTGCCCATTCTTCTTGGGCCTTCACCTGCCGGTGCTTCCCTCTTTTTCTTTGATCCGGTTAGGATATATTTTATTTCTTTTTGAGAAGCTCATGTCTGTTATAATATTTCCGTTGGGAAACCTTTCTTCTCTGGAATTTGATACTAGCGATTTTGTGGTCGCTTGGGCGCTTCTGCGGAAGTTGCATGTTAAGGTGTTAGTACCTTGTTATGTCTATAGTTCCTTTTTGTCGATTCCTTATTGGGGTTTCGATTTTTCTGTGGCTTGGGTCAGTTCTGAGTGCCCTATGTAGCAGGCTGGTCATGGTCGGGCACTATTTTCTGTTCCTTAGGGTCTATATCATCCAC
Organism: Bombina bombina; assembly: GCF_027579735.1. Lineage (NCBI taxonomy): Eukaryota > Metazoa > Chordata > Amphibia > Anura > Bombinatoridae > Bombina > Bombina bombina. The sequence continues at coordinate 502,495,791 of NC_069504.1, forward strand.
GTGGGGCTGCTATAGCTGTCTATCCTGGTTGGGTGGTGAGTTGCTCACTCGGATGAGGAGTTAGTTATACTATGGTTTCTCTTCAGATTGTATAAAGCTTTCGCCTTTACTAAAGTTTTCTGTGGAGAGGCTCATCCATGAGTTTTCACTATTTTTTGAGGCTCTCCCCCTTGCAGGGCTAGAACATGGTAGAGGAGGCCTTTCGTTCCTAGACGTCAGGCTGGTTCTCGTTTCTTACTCTGGGTAGGGCATCAGAAGGATTGTACTCAGTCCTCATGTCTTGTTCCTGATTGTGGGCGTGGTTCCAGATGGGATCCTGCTAAAGATTACTCTGGGAGTTCCGGAGGTCCTTTGGCCTCGGAGCTTGGATTCTCCTTTCCCAATGAGACTGGAGGTCTAGATGACTCCTTGGACATCATTATACCAGGTTGGGGCGACTTTTATCTCCTCTATGTATTTTTATTGAATGTATTTTGTAGGCCTTTATGATGTTAACTCTTCCTTAAGGGGTCGAGGTGTCTTAGGCTTATTTTTTCCTCTTCTTGGGGCTGGTGGGAGGTCATTGGTTCGGGCATTTACAGCCTTTTTCTTCCTCCTGCTGCTTCTCGTATGCTCCCATATTTTTGGGGCTCTGGAGAATGCATTTGTCTTCGTTATTTTTTCTGGAGCTGCCCTTACTTAAGATGTCTCAGTTTTATCTGTCGCTCGCCATGAATTGCGAGGCTTGTCCATTAATTCCTTGAGCTGTGGGGGTTTCCGGAGGTTGATTCTGAAAGGATTGTTTGGAGACTATTTTATCTTCTCAAACTGGATTTTCTGTTTTTGAGCTCTAATTTGGGGTGTTGTCCCTCGAACCCTTAGGAGATATACTCTCAGTCTCTGGGATGCTTAGTGAACATCCAGTGTCCAAGGACCTTTTGGATTTGGCTGTAGTTGCATCTCCTGGGGTACAGGTTCTCAGTGTGAGGTATCTCTATGGTTCCTCAGGGGTTATTACCTTGTAGCCGGTTTTCTGGTTTTCCGGACATGTTCTGGTCTCGGATATCTGACCGAATCTTTTAGATGGGGTTTTTGGACGGTTCAGTCCCTTCGGTTTTGAGTCTTACACTTGGCTTTCAGGGGGTTTTGTTTTTCTCTTATCAGAGACTTGGAAATAGCCTGATGGGTAGTTTAGCTGTCTAGCAAGCGGATGATTGCACGCTATCTGTTGCAGCTATTTGCACCTTAAAGGTGTGCTTGATGGCTGTTTTCCACTTGGGCGGCTGTTGCAGCGGGATGGTTCTTCTACTATAGGTATTGCCTTTGCCGTCTGTCTGCTGCCGCACTCTCCATGCCTGTGGGCGGATGAGCAGTTATATTTGACTTTCTCCTCCCCTTAGGTTGATTGGAGCATACCGCAGTATCCACCTAGTGCCCCGGAGGTCTTCCTCTGTTCAGTAGGGTCCCCCCTGCCTTGTGTGCAGGATGCCATGAAGGGTTGGATTCTGGTATCATGCCGTCACTGTTGTTTCAGTGTAGTCTTTTTTTTTTGTCTGGTTGTGTCCCTTCTTTTAGGGTAAGGATCTGTGTCTGGGTCCTGGAACCTGAGCTCGTTCTATGTCTGTCATAGCTTAGTTGGTTAGCATGCCAGTCTTGTTAGCAAATGGTGAAGTTTGCTTTACCCATTGGTACTGTTCAATTTAGTTCCCCTCCTTTTTCCTTACTGAGGACCACCGTGGTTCCGGGGAAGGGTTTATTTCCCTGCTTTTGGACATTGCCAGTCGCTTTGATGCTGAGTTCGTTGTCTCCGAGAGGGGGCCAGAGGTCTGTCTGCTTGGTTGAGCCTTGACTGCGTATCTTACTTAGATCTTCACTGGGAGGCTTCGCTGTGTTTTTCTTCCTCTGCTGGTTTAGGATGCTCTCCTACTTTGTTTTTTCCCGGGAGGGAGTGGGTTTCTGCACTCCATTCAGAATTTTTCCTCTGGGGGAACCCTGGTGCAGTTCCTAGCTTGGTTGGCTAGTGTTCACAGCCAGAGTCTGCTAGACTTCTGTTGCAGAGGGAAGCCTGTGGCTTCATCTGGAGCACGATAAGATTTATGCTGCTAATTTAAGAAGGTTCCAGGGGGTGGGTTTTAGCCCTTGGTCACTCTTTCATAGTGCGTATTACATGCTGTGTGAGGGATGGGGTCTACCTTGTCTCTCTAGGTTTCCAGGGTTGGGACGTTACAAGGTCCCTTGGACTTCCGTTCCGATAGGGGTAGGTTTTTTTTTCCTCACTTTGTTCGGTCATTGGAGTTTGTCCTCTATGCGGTTTTGTTCTATTGCAACTTTGCTTTGCGTTTGGAGTTCGGCTAGGGTTCCCTTTACCTTAGCTTGTTGGTCTTTTAGATCTGAGTTCTTCTTCTTCTTCTTCTTCCCTTCAGGGGGTATGTGGAGGTCCCCTCCCCTTGGGTGGGGGTAAGGTTACGTGTGGGCTTGGAGCCTGCAGGATTTGTTTCCTCTGAAGCTTTGTGCTCGGTGGAATCTACTGATTCTGAGCGGTTTCTATCTGGGCCCTTGCTGGTTTTAACTGCTGGGCAAGTTACCTGGTCCTTTCAGGTTTTATCCTTCTGTTTTCTGGTAAAGCAGTTGTTTTTGTCAGGTGTTGGGTAATTTCAGGCTGTGGTGCCTTCCAAATGGGCTGCCTCGTCTACCCGCCCGTTTTTGCATTCAGTGTCCTCTATAGCTTGGGTATTGTTTTCCCAAAAGTAATGAATGCAGCTGTGGACTCTTCCGTTTAAGAAGAAAAACTTAAATTATGCTTACCTGATAATTTTCTTTTCTTCTGACGGGACAGTCCACAGCTCCCCGCCCACGTTTTTATATGGGGCGATCATTTTAGTTTTTTGTTCTTCTGGCACCTTTTTTACCCTGATATTTCTCCTACTGTTCCTTGTTCCCTCGGCAGAATGACTGGGAGATGAGGGAAGTGGGGGAGGTATTTAAGCTTTTGGCTGGGGTGTCTTTGCCTCCTCCTGGTGGCCAGGTTCTGAATTCCCAAAAGTAATGAATGCAGCTGTGGACTCTCCCCGTCAGAAGAAAAGAAAATTATCAGGTAAGCATAATTTAATTTTTTAGGGATACTTCATACATCCAAGTTTAAAAGTGTTTTTATTGCAAATATAGACCAGATACTACAAAGATGGAATTATTGGTTAAATGCTGCATTTGCTCTGCTTGGACTGTAAGCTAAATAGTTTTTATCCAATTCAAAACTGGTGCACAAAAGACAGGGAGGGACCAAGACAAGCCTTTGTTAACAAACCATGACTTGTCATTCTTGACATGTGATCACTGTGATTGGCTGTCACATTAATCACATGATCATAAGCCACTTTTTTTGAGCATCACTGGATTGTCTCACTCTTGAGGCATCCATTGATTGCCCAGTGATCCTAATACCAGCATCTAGGCTGCATTTAAAGTATTTAATTACGGTGACTGCCTTTCATAGTGATTGTATACTCCGTAACTTTTTCTCATGCTGTTGCTGGATGCCTGCATGTGAGGCTATCTAGCAACAGCATGCAATACGCTGATCTTAGCGTGTCTTAAGTTATGGAGGCACCCCTGATATTAGTCCTTACAGGCATATGATCACGGGGACCTCCATACTGCTTTTTCTGTACTGTCTCGGTTATGAGGCATGCAGAAATAGAAATCGCCAGGGCGGTTTCCAATTCCTGGTCAATGGTAGATTCCCTCCTCTTAAATATCTGCAAAGCAGAGATCTGTTTTTCACCACTCACCTTTCTGAAACTCTATAAATTTGATGCTCAAGCCAAAGCTGAGGCCAGATATGGAAGAAAAGGCTTATCTGTTGTAGTGCAAATATAGCCTTTTAATTTGTTTTGCATTACTTATTCTGTATTTCTCTTATTTTTTTGGTATTCTCTCAAACCTGTATTTTAGAGTGCCACTTGAGGGAACCAAGATAACAAGAATTTACCATAATTTTAATATTTTGGCTACTACCTTTTATTGTATTAGCACTCACAAGGCTCCAGCCTTGTCTGTACTAATTATAAAAATAAAAAAGCTACCTACTGTTTTGCTTGGAGTTTTTTTTTTCTTTCTTTCTTTTTTTTTTTTTTATTGATATGGAAGTAGAACTCTGAAGTGCTGGGCTTCTTTTCCCACTCCCTCTTAAAGAGACCATGTTCACTTGTAAGTGCTGCATTGACGTTACAGCCATGATCTTGAAATTATAGTAATCAACAAATATGAATTTCTTTCATGTAATTGGCAAGAGTCCATGAGCTAGTGACGTAGGGATATACAATCCTACCAGGAGGGGCTAAGTTTCTCAAACCTCAAAATGCCTATAAATACACCCCTCACCACACCCACAATTCAGTTTTGCAAACTTTGCCTCCTATGGAGGTGGTGAAGTAAGTTTGTGCTAAGATTTCTACGTTGATATGCGCTTCTCAGCTTTTTGAAGCCCGATTCCTCTCGGAGTACAGCGAATGTCAGAGGGATGTGAAGGGAGTATCACCTATTGAATGCAATGGTTTTCCTCACGGGAGATCTATTTCATAGGTTCTCTGTTATCGGTCGTATTGATTCATCTCCTACCTCCCTTATATACTCTCATGTACCATTACCTCTACTGATAACTGTTTCAGTACTGGTTTGGCTATCTGCTATATGTGGATGGGTGTCCTCAGGCAAGTATGTTTTCATTACTAAAGACACTCTCAGCTATGGTTTGGCACTTTATGGATTAGGCTTGCGGGTGCGCCAAATGCTACACTTTATTGCGTCATTCTTGGCGCAAGAATTTTTTGGCCGCGAAAGGCACGTTCGTTGACGCAAGTTCGTCACTTCCAGCGTCATAGTTGACGCCGAGTTCTTCACACAGGGTTGCGTCGTTAGTGACGCGAGTGTGTCATTTCTGGACATGGTTGGCGCAAAAACAATTTGTTACGTTGTGCGTTTTCATTATTTATTACCTCATTGCTATTTGCCTCTTGCCTTTTTCTATGTCAGAGGGCTATGCTATTTGCATTTTTTTCCCATTCCTGAAACTGTCATATAAGGAAATTGGTAATTTTGCTTTATATGTTGTTTTTTCTTTTACATTTTGCGAGATGTCTCAATCTGATCCTGTCTCAGAAGTATCTGTTGGAACTTTGATGCCTGACATCAGTTCTACCAAAGCTAAGTGCATTTGTTGTAAAATTGTGGAGATTATATCTCCTAAAGTCATTTGTATTAGTTGTCATGATAAACTTTTACATGCAGATAGTGTCCATCAGTAATAGTACATTGCTGGTTGCAGTTCCTTCAACTTCTAATGTACATGATATACCTATGAATTTTAAAGAATTTGTTACTGATTCTATTCAGAAGGCTTTGTCTGCATTTCCACCTTCTAATAAACGTAAAAGGTCTTTTTAAAGCTTCTCACTCAGTTGATGAAATTTCAAATGACCGACAACATAATGAATTATCCTCCTCTGATGAGGATCTATCTGATTCAGAAGATCCTTCCTCAGATATTAACACTGACAAATCTACTTATTTATTTAAAATGGAGTATATTTGTTCTTTGTTAAAAGAAGTGTTAATTACTTTGGATATTGAGGAAGCTAGTCCTCTTGATATTAAAACTAGTAAACGTTTTAAATTCTGTTTTTAAACCTCCTGTGGTTACTCCAGAGGTTTTTCCTATTCCTGATGCTATTTCTGATATGATTTCTAAGGAATGAAATAAGCCGGGTACTCCTTTTAATCCTTCTTCAAGGTTTAAAAAATTGTATCCTTTACCAGCAATTTCAATAGAGTTTTGGGAAAAGATCCCCACAGTTGATGGGGCTATTTCTACTCTTGCTAAACGAACCACTATTCCTATGGAAGATAGTACTTCCTTTAAAGATTCTTTAGATAGGAAACTTGAATCTTATCTAACGAAAGCCTATTTATATTCAGGTCATCTTCTTCGGCCTGCAATTTCTTTAGCTGATGTTGCAGCTGCATCAACTTTTTGGTTGGAGAATTTAGCGCAACAAGAATTGGTTTCTGACTTATCTAGCATTGTTCGTTTACTGCAACATGCTAATCATTTTATTTGTGATGTTATTTTTGATATCAAAATTGATGTTAGATCCATGTCTTTAGCTATTTTAGCTAGAAGAGCTTTGTGGCTTAAATCTTGGAATGCTGATATGACATCTAAGTATAGATTGCTATCTCTTTCTTTCCAAGGTAATAATTTATTTGGTTCTCAGTTGGATTCTATTATTTCAACTGTTACTGGGGGGAAGGGAGTTTTTTTTGCCTCAGGATAAAAAAACCTAAGGGTAAATCTAAGGCTTCTAATCATTTTCGTTCCTTTCGTCAAAATAAGGAACAAAAACCTAATCCTTCCCCTAAGGAATCTGTTTCCAATTGGAAGCCTTCCTCAAATTGGAATAAATCCAAGCCTTTTAAGAAACCAAAGTCAGCCCCTAAGTCCGCATGAAGGTGCGGCCCTCATTCCAGCTCAGCTGGTAGGGGGCAGATTAAGGTTTTTCATGGATGTTTGGACAAATTCTGTCCAAAATCAATGGATTCAGAGCATTGTCTCTCAGGGGTACCAAATAGGATTCAGAGTAAGACCACCTGTGAGAAGATTTTTTTCTCTCACACATCCCACTAAATCCAGTAAAAGCTCAGGCTTTCCTGAAGTGTGTTTCAGACCTGGAGGTTTCATAGGTAATCATGCCAGTTCCTTTTCAGGAACAAGGTCTGGGGTTTTATTCAAATCTATTCATTGTCCCAAAGAAAGAAAATTAATTCAGACTAGTTCTGGATCTGAAAATTTTGAATCGTTATGTAAGAGTACCAACTTTCAAGATGGTGACTATAAGGACTATTCTGCCTTTTTTTCAGCAAGGACATAATATGTCCACAATAGACTTGTAGGCTGCATACCTTCATATTCCGATTCATCCAGAACATTATCAGTTTCTGAGATTCTCTTTTCTAGACAAGCATTACCAATTTGTTGCTCTTCCATTTGGCCTAGCAACAGCTCCAAGAATCTTTTCAAAGGTTCTTGGTGCCCTACTTTCTGTAATCAGAGGGCAAGGTATTGCGGTGTTTCCTTATTTGGACGATATCTTGGTACTAGCTCAGTCTTTAAGTTCTGCAGAATCTCACACAAAATAAACTAGTGTTGTTTCTTCGAAAACATGGTTGGAGGATCAATTTACCAAAACGTTTTTTGATTCCTCAGACAAGGGTTACCTTTTTAGGCTTCCAGATAGATTCAGTGTCCATGACTCTGTCTCTAACAGACAAGAGACGTTTAAAATTGGTTGCAGCCTGTCGGCACCTTCAGTCTCAGTCATTCCCTTCAGTGGCTATGTGCATGAAAGTTTTAGGTCTCATGACTGCAGCATCGGACACGATTCCCTTTGCTTGTTTTCACATGAGACCTCTCCAGCTTTGTATGCTGAATCAATGGTGCCGGGATTATACAAAGATATCACAATTAATATCCTTAAATCCCAATGTTCGACACTCTCTGACGTGGTGGTTAAATCACCAGTGTTTAGTTCAAGGGGCCTCTTTTTTGTTCGGCCAACCTGGACTGTGATCACAACAGATGCAAGTCTTTCAGGTTGGGGAGCTGTCTGGGGATCTCTGACAGCACAAGGGGTTTGGAAATCTCAAGAGGCGAGATTACCAATCAATATTTTAGAACTCTGTGCAATTCTCAGAGCTCTTCAGTTTTGGCTTCTGTTGATGAGAGAACCGTTCATTTGTTTTCAGACACACAATATCACAACAGTGGCATATGTCAATCATCAGGGTGGGACTCACAGTCCCCATGCTATGAAAGAAGTATCTTGGATACTTGCTTGGGCAGAATCCAGCTCCTGTCTAATTTCTGCGGTTTATATCCCAGGTGTAGAAAATTGGGAGGCGGCTTATGTCAGCCGTCAGACTTTACATCCGGGGGAGTGGTCCCTCCATCCAGATGTGTTTCCTCAGATTGTTCAGATGTGGGGTCTTCCAGAGATAGATCTGATGGCCTCTCATCTAAACAAGAAACTTCCCAGATACCATTCCAGGTCCAGGTATTTTCAGGCGGAAGCAGTGGATGCGCTGACACTTCCTTGGTGTTATCAAACTGCTTATATTTTCCCGCCTCTAGTTCTTCTTCCAAGAGTGATCTCCAAAATCATCATGGAACAATCGTTTGTGTTGCTGCTGGCTCCAGCATGGCCCCACAGGTTTTGGTATGCGGATCTTGTTCGGATGTCCAGTTCCTAACCTTGGCCACTTCCGTTAAGGCAGGACCTACTCTCTCAAGGTCCGTTTTTCCATCAGGATCTCAAATCATTAAATTTGAAGGTATGGCAATTGATCGCTTAGTCATAGAGGTTTCTCTGACTCAGTGATTAATACTATGTTACAAGCTCGTAAATCTGTCTCTAGAAAGATTTATTATCGAGTTTGGAAGACTTACATTTTATGGTGTTCTTCTCATAAATTCTCTTGGCATTCTTTTAGAATTCCTAGAATTTTACAGTTTCTTCAGGAGGGTTTGGATAGGGGTTTGTCTGCAAGTTCCTTGAAGGGACAAATCTCTGCTCTTTCTGTTTTATTTCACAGAAAGATTGCTAAACTTCCTGATATTCACTGTTTTGTACAGGCTTTAGTTCATTTTAAGCCTGTCATTAAATTAATTTCTCCTCCTTGGAGTCTTAATTTGGTTTTATGGGCGTTACAGGCTCCTCCATTTGAGCCTATGCACTCTTTGGACATTAAACTGCTGTAACGGTACCAACCGGATACCAAGGGTTAACACCAGGGAACAATGTCCTGCATAGGGAATCAGCAGTTCACAACCCAGCCAGTTTTCAGGTTTTAAACAGAATAACACTTTATTTGAAGGCAGCATACAGATTTATACAGGTTTTTGACCCCCCCCCCCAGATGGGGGTGGAAAGAATGTTGTACATTAGATAAAAGGGAGAAGCACCCTTGACATGATACAATAGGATTATATTACTTAAACACTTCAACCACAGGACACTCTTGACTCTCCTTATCACTTAGGCGTTTCTCTCTGGGGGTGATCAAACAATAGAATGCTAAGCATTAATTAGATTGTAGCTGGAGCCAGCCACTTGTGGTTAGAAAATAAAGTTAACACTTTCAGTCCTGACCGAAGGGTCTGTCACAGACAACCTTTCTTACGTTATAGTCCAGAAGTGGCTAGGTTTGCCACAATGCTCCCCCAGAACCAAGCCGGCATACACAGTCTGATCCCAACGGATCGGCTTGGGGATGTCCGGGGCAACAACTTTCGGCTCAAGTAAGCTACGGGGTGTTCTCCGCCATCTGCTCCAACTTGGCTCAGTACTGCCCCCACCCCAAACATGGAAGCGTCTCTTCCCGGAGGGACTGGGCTTGGGTAGTCACAGGGTTAACATTAGCGGGATCCATGGGAGCATAGGCAGAAACAAGGGGGGCCAAGTCATTTCCAAGGAGAACATCAGCAGGTAAGTCCTTCTTGACCCCCACATTCACAAGTCTAGCGCCCACTCCCCAATCCAAATGTACCCTGGCAACAGGTAGGCGGAACACAGTGCCCCCTGCTACCCTCACAGCCACAGTGTCTCCAGTGTGCTGTTTCTCAGGCACCAAGTTCTCTTGAAGCAAGGTCATGGTAGCACCAGTATCCCGTAGACAACTGACCTCCTTCCCATTCACTTTAACCCGTTGCCGGTTATTCCGGTGGGCAGCTTGCACGGGGTCTGCTTCATGTAGGCTGCCCCAGCATTCTGGCGCCTCTACGTAGCGGGCCACAGGCTGAGGATTATGTGGGATTCCGCCAGCGGGTCTTCTCCAGGACTGTGCTTGATTCGCTGCATTTAGGGGACACTCTGGCCTTTTGTGCCCTAGTTGCTTACATCCAAAGCACCGAATAGGTTGTGAGTAGCCCCGCGAATTGAACCGGGCTCTCTGAGGGTAGTTCGTGGCCGGAGGCCGTGTGGTATAGCGGTGCGCCGGGGGTTGGTAACTGGCAGCTGCTGGGGTGACTGGGGGTCTGTACTCCACTCTAGCAGTGGGCAATCGGTATACTGCTCCCCCTGCCCCTCGTACTGCCACGGATCCGCCAGTGGGTGCTGTATCCGGCACCAAATGGGGAGCTATCAGGGTTAAAGTAGCTCCCGAATCCCGAAGTCCCTGGACCGACATCACCTCATGCAGAATTCCCAGGGGTTCCTCGGCTTGGGTGCTCAACACCTCATGAGCGGCTGGCTCCGTTTGGTAATGGTGAGCAGCCGCCCTTGGGGCCAGGTTCTGTCTGACCTGGTTCCAAGCTTGTCTGCTCCGATTTTGGGTGCACTCACGTGCCATATGTCCCCACTGCTTGCAGGTGTGGCATTGTATATTAGCCCGTCCGTTGTTAGGCTGTAGTCCATGGTGCCTCCTGGCATCAAAATGCTGGTCTGCTAATCTGGCTGCTTCGGTTAAGGTGAGGGGTTTTCGATCTCTCACCCATTCTTGGGCTTCTGGGGACAAGCCGTTAAAGAATTGCTCCAACAGCATCAGTTGTCGCAATTCTTCCATGGTGGTAGCTTGGCTGGCCTGTATCCACCCCTGAGATGCTTGATCCAGCTTGTGGGCCCACTCTGCATGGGAATCTCTTTCTGGCTTGCGCAGGCCTCTAAACTTGCGCCGGTATGCCTCTGAGGTAATGGCATATCTTTCCAAGATCGCTCTCTTCACTTTAGCATAATCCTTGCTGTCCTCCCTGGGTACAGCGCGATACGCTTCCGCTGCCCTACCGGCTAGCTTGCCTGCTAGCACCGGCACCCATACGGACTGCTCCAAATCATGTAACTCGCACAGTCTCTCAAAATCCTGTAAATACCCATCAATCTCATCCTTCTCCTCACAAAACATTTTAAATGCATGGTATGGGATTTTGGGTCTTACTGGGTTGCTGAGTGCGTCCAAAATGGATTCTGCTCGGGAGGATGCATTCCGCGGACTGTGTGCCATCACGTACTCCTGCACATCTGCCATTACCACGGATAGCATATCCCGTGGTACAGGTTGGGGTAAAAATTCCAGCCTGGTCCTCATTTCCCTCTGGTATAGGGTCTCCTCCATGGCTGCTGGAGGCGTAGCGCTGCGAGCTCTGTCTCCCTCCATCAGCTCAGCAATTAATATAGCCTTGGGTTTGCTGCTGCCTATCTTTCCCCTGGCTTCTAGCAGTTCCTTTTACGTTTGTCTCTTTAGCTTAGAATAATCCATCTCCATTCACTTCGGTCCCTGGTACTCCTTCCATCTTAGTCAGTATTGTAGTAATCCCCCTCTTCCTGAGGTTACTGGCTTGTGTAGTTGCTCTTCTGGGCGATAAGGTTCATTCCGTCGCTTGCCACCAATTGTAACGGTACCAACCGGATACCAAGGGTTAACACCAGGGAACAATGTCCTGCATAGGGAATCAGCAGTTCACAACCCAGCCAGTTTTCAGGTTTTAAACAGAATAACACTTTATTTGAAGGCAGCATACAGATTTATACAGGTTTTTGACCCCCCCCCCCCCCAGATGGGGGTGGAAAGAATGTTGTACATTAGATAAAAGGGAGAAGCGCCCTTGACATGATACAATAGGATTATATTACTTAAACACTTCAACCACAGGACACTCTTGACTCTCCTTATCACTTAGGCGTTTCTCTCTGGGGGGTGATCAAACAATAGAATGCTAAGCATTAATTAGATTGTAGCTGGAGCCAGCCACTTGTGGTTAGAAAATAAAGTTAACACTTTCAGTCCTGACCGAAGGGTCTGTCACAGACAACCTTTCTTACGTTATAGTCCAGAAGTGGCTAGGTTTGCCACAACTGCTTTCTTGGAAAGTGTTGTCCTTTTGGCCATCTCTTCTGCTAGAAGAGTTTCTGAGCTATCTGCTCTTTCTTGTGAATCTCCTTTTCTGATTTTTCATCAGGATAAGGCGGTTTTGTGGACTTCATTTAAAATTTTACCTTAAGTTGTGAATTCTAACAACATTAGTAGAGAAATTGTTGTCCCTTCCTTGTGTCCTATTCCTAAGAATTCTTTGGAAAGATCCTTACATTCTTTGGATGTGGTGAGAGCTTTGAAATATTATGTTGAAGCTACTAAATATTTCAGGAAGACTTCTAGTCTATTTGTTATATTTTCTGGTCCTAGTAAAGGTCAGAAGGCCTCTGCTATTTCCTTGGCTTCTTGGTTAAAGCTTTTGATTCATCAAGCTTATTTGGAGTCGGTTCAGGCCCCGCCTCAGAGAATTACAGCTCATTCTACTAGATCAGTCTCCACTTCGTGGGCTTTTAAGAATGAAGCTTCAGTTGATCAGATTTGCAAAGCAGCAACTTGATCCTCTCTGCATACATTTACTAAATTCTACCGTTTTGATGTATTTGCTTCTTCAGAAGCAGTTTTTGGTAGAAAAGTTCTTCAGGCAGCTGTTTCAGTTTGATTCTTCTGCTGATGTTTTAAGTTTTTCTTTTCATTATAAGAATAACTTATATTTTGGGTTGTGGATTATTTTTTTCAGTGGAAAATGGCTGTTTCTTTTTATCCCTCTCTCTCTAGTGACTCTTGCGTGGAGCTCCACATCTTGGGTATTGATATCCCAAACGTCACTAGCTCATGGACTTGCTAATTACATGAAAGAAAACATAATTTATGTAAGAATTTACCTGATAAATTAATTGCTTTCATATTGGCAAGAGTCCATGAGGCCCACCCTTTTTATGGTCATTATGATTTTTTTTGTATAAAGCACAATTTCCAAATTCCTTTGATGCTTTTTACTCCTTTCTTTATCACCCCACTACTTGGCTATTCGTTAAACTGAATTGTGGGTGTGGTGAGGGGTGTATTTATAGTCATTTTGAGGTTTGGGAAACTTTGCCTCTCCTGGTAGGATTGTATATCCCATACGTCACTAGCTCATGGACTCTTGCCAATATGAAAGAAATGAATTTATCAGGTAATTTCTTACATAAATTATGTTATTTATCATTTAAATAGTATGATGATCTAGTTTGCAGATATGTCTGATAGATAGGTCTATGATCACATACAACTGATGTTGGTTTTAATTTTATTTATTTACAGATTTCACGGATGGAATATGTACACTCCAAAAACCTAATTTACCGAGATGTCAAACCTGAGAACTTCCTAATTGGTCGACAAGGGAATAAGAAAGAACATGTAATACACATCATAGACTTTGGACTGGCTAAGGAGTACATAGACCCAGAAACCAAAAAGCACATACCTTATCGGGAACACAAAAGCTTGACGGGGACAGCCAGATACATGTCCATAAACACTCATCTTGGGAAAGGTTTGTACCCCAGTGTTTTTTGCAGTTGCATATAGTTTAGTAGTGTGGTAAAACAAGCTAACTTGTAAATTAAACAGGCTACTGTGCCAGTAAGAAACAATACAAGTGTTAAAGGGATTGCAAACTTTAATGTTTAATTAACAATAATTAGTTATCTTAAAGAAAAGATGGGGACTTTAATTCATGAGAGTCTTAGTAAACGCTTAATTTTTTTTAAAAATATTCCACTTTCCTGTGTTCATACAATCTGCTGTTCCTCTGCCCGTAATGGATTCTCTATCACTTTATGGACTAATCCCACTATAAAGGTAGGAAAGTCATTAATACTAGGAGAGTAAATGAATTGTACATGCACACAGCATGTTTTAAAATTACTTAAACATTTATAGTATTGAGTATTGCCTAGTGAAACATACAAACAAGGCAGATACATGTTTTTTTTTAAATTTAACTGTTATTAAAAAGTTAAAACTTCTGAAAAGGGATCATTTAGCTGGGTTACTTTGAAATTGCAGCTAAGAGCATCTGGGGGTGCTTGGTATCCTGTATTGTTTTTATCAGTTAGGTTATATGCATTTCGATATCTGGTTAAAGGGACAGTCAACACCAGAATTTTTGTTGTTTAAAAAGATACATACTCCCTTTATTACCCATTCCCCAGTTATAATGCACTTTTTACCTCTGTGATTACCTTGTATTTAAGCCTCTGCTAACTGCCCCCTTATTTCAGTTCTTTTGACCGACTTGCATTTTAGCCAATCAGTGCTCACTCCTAGGTAACTTCACGTGCGGGAGCTCATTGTTAGCTGTATGAACTAACTCCCTCTAGTGGTGAAAAAATGCTTTCAGATTAGAGGTGGCCTTCAAGGTCTAAGAAATTAGCATATAAACCTCTAAGGTTTAGCTTTCAACTAAAAATACCAAGAGAGCAAAGCAAAATTGGTGATAAAAGTAAATTGGAAAGTTGTTTAAAATTACATGCCCTATGAGGCTCCTGACAACATCCGCAGAACCATAGACCTAATCAATTTTGCCAATATAACAAAAATGCCTTCTCTGCTCCTTTCGTTGGATGCGGAGAAGGCATTTGACAGGGTTAACTGGACATATTTGCTCACGATACTCGAAAGGTTCGGGATTGGAGGGAGTTTCTTAAAGGCTATCAAAGCGTTATACTTAGGGCCCAAGGCTTTTACCCAGATTGCGGGATACCAGTCAGAAGATATCCTGATTAATAATGGCACGAGACAGGGCTGCCCACTGTCCCCACTGCTTTTTGCATTGTGCATAGAACCTCTTGCGGCCCAGATACGAAATTTCCCAGACATTTCGGGTATTGAGGTGGGAACTTCCACGTATAAAATCGCACTATTCGCGGATGACGTGATACTGTCACTTACTAGACCCCTAATTTCTCTCCCTGTACTTTACAATACGCTACAACAATTTGGCAGGATATCGGGATATAAGCTGAACAATGATAAATGTGAGGGCTTGGGTATACACTTGCCTGCAGACACAAAAAAACTTCTCGAATCAAACTTTAGATTTTCATGGGCGCTTAAGAGTCTCAAATACTTGGGGATCATTCTCTCCAACGACATAAACTCCTTGTTTGCGCTTAACTATAAGCCTATGTTCCTCCAGATTAAAAATCTCCTAAACAAATGGACTAAAGAGAAAATTTCCTTCTATGGAAGAATAGTGACCTCTAAAATGACTATTCTCCCCAAATTGCTCTACCTTTTCAGGTCTCTGCCAGGGTGCGTCCCAGTGGCCACTCTAAACCAAATCCAAAAAGACATAACTTTATCTGGGGAGAGAAAAAAACCTAGGAATCGGTTTACCTTAAGAAAACATTAAAAGGGGGAGGGTTGGGAGTACCACACTTAGTCTCTTATTATTACGCTGCCAGAATGGCACAAACAGCGCTATGGCACAACACTCATGATAAGATTAGATGGGTTCAATTAGAATCAGACTTAATACAGATAAATCCCATATATAAAATACTATAAGCATGCAGGAACACAAGACCATCTCAATGGCAACAATACATAGATATAGCACACACGGTCTTCCTGTGGGATAGACTAACTTCCTCATTCACCATGAAATCACAACATTCTAGGGCGACTCCCCTGGACTTTTTGGTGGCTCCCCTTCCGACTCTAGTAATAAATGGGCCAACAGAGGCCTGTATCGAATTGCTGATGTTTTCTGTCCTATCCTTTAATCAGTACGCTGACCTAGACCCCTCCGACAACAACATATGGTTTCATTACCTGCAGCTTCGGTCGAGAATTCAAGCAATACTACACTCTAGTACACCCAGCAGCACCACTGGCTTTGAACTATTATGTTTATCTAGAAATAGACCTAGAAGTGCCATCGCTAGGATTTATCCCATTTTGAACCTGCCGGTTGCAAATAATAAAGAACACTTTATGCTAAAATAGGAATCTGAACTTAATTTCACATGGGACCATGCAGACTGGGTTAATACCTTTAAATAAGGGTTGCTCTTTCTCCCCTCCTGCCAACCTCAGAGAGAATTATATTAAGAACATTTACAGATGGTACCTACATCCGACACGCTTGCCAAGAAAAGACAGAGATGATGTATCTGGGTGTTTTAGGGGGTGCAGGGAAAGGGGCACGTACATGCACATGTGGTGGGATTGCAACTGTGTCGCCCAGATATGGACACAAATCTCGACATTGCTTAGCGCCGTCCTCTACACAAATTACACTCCAACATTTACAAGCTCTTCTGCACCAATACATCCCTAGCTTGTCGTCATGGGAGAATAAACTACTCATGACCATTTGCACAGCAACTAGATTAGTTATTGCCCGGTATTGGAGAGGCCAAAAACCCTCCTTCACACTTGTATTATGTAATATCACATATATATTTCAGCTCTCTAGTATCTCGGAAGATATACTTAACCAAAAAGAAAGATTCTTGCAGGTGTGGGAGCCATGGATAATGTACTCAAAAGCAATAAACAATGCCACAAGGGGGGCGGAGTTTGGCCGCACAGAGTAATGGTCGCAGCTTAGCATAGCTCTTAGGCCTTAATCCTCCAGGCTGGCACTCATAAACCGAAAAGCAGGGTCTAAAGAGCAAAATAACTGGCAGAGGGGTGCACCAGCAAGAGGAGATCGTAACCAGACCAAAAACTATTACCGCAGCTAAACCGGAACACCGGAGAGGCACACAGAGAGCCGCGATATAGTGAGACCTGAAGAGCTGCGGTCGCCACGTGGGTACCCGCCGGGAGCAGACACAGACAGGCATATACAACGGACCGAAGTGCGGTCAACAGCAGAGCCCTCACAAGCTACTGTGACTTGATGCCACATCGGACACTAGATGGAAAAGAGAGGAGATAGGTAAATACCCACCAGCACAACGCGAGAGCGGCCACCTGAGGGACATAAGGAGAACCAGGCCTTGCTGCATCACTTGCAACCACCGGAGACCAATAAGGCAGAGAGGGAAGAACCGGAGCCACAACTGAAAACAAAGGTACAAAATACACCTCTCTCACAAACGTATAAAAACTCTGGGCACACTAACAGCAAGAAAGCTGCATAATAGGGGGCAAAACTGTATCTAAACTATATGCCTGTCATACACCAAGGCCACAAAAGACTTTCTACTGGGTTGCAATAAATTAATCTACCAATAAGAAAGAAAAGTGAGAGGTATAAAGAAACATAAATCAGCTATAATAAGTTAAACAATAGCTGTGAACAAACAAGGGGTTAACAAAACATTGGAGAGACTGAAAAGGCACAAACCTTATTTCTTTCATGTAATTAGCAAGAGTCCATGAGCTAGTGACGTATGGGATATACATTCCTACCAGGAGGGGCAAAGTTTCCCAAACCTCAAAATGCCTATAAATACACCCCTCACCACACCCACAATTCAGTTTTACAAACTTTGCCTCCGATGGAGGTGGTGAAGTAAGTTTGTGCTAGATTCTACGTTGATATGCGCTCCGCAGCAAGTTGGAGCCCGGTTTTCCTCTCAGCGTGCAGTGAATGTCAGAGGGATGTGAGGAGAGTATTGCCTATTTGAATGCAGTGATCTCCTTCTAAGGGGTCTATTTCATAGGTTCTCTGTTATCGGTCGTAGAGATTCATCTCTTACCTCCCTTTTCAGATCGACGATATACTCTTATATATACCATTACCTCTGCTGATTCTCGTTTCAGTACTGGTTTGGCTATCTGCTATATGTAGATGAGTGTCCTGGGGTAAGTAAGTCTTATTTTCTGTGACACTCCAAGCTATGGTTGGGCACTTTGTTTATAAAGTTCTAAATATATGTATTCAAACATTTATTTGCCTTGACTCAGAATGTTCAACTTTCCTTATTTTCAGACAGTCAGTTTCATATTTGGGATAATGCATTTTGATTTGACCATTTTTTCTTACCTTAAAATTTGACTTTTTCCCTGTGGGCTGTTAGGCTCGCGGGGGCTGAAAATGCTTCATTTTATTGCGTCATTCTTGGCGCGGACTTTTTTGGCGCAAAAATTCTTTATTTTATCCCTCCCTCTCTAGTGACTCTTGTGTGGAAAGATCCACATCTTGGGTAGTCATTATCCCATACGTCACTAGCTCATGGACTCTTGCTAATTACATGAAAGAAAACATAATTTATGTAAGAACTTACCTGATAAATTCATTTCTTTCATATTAGCAAGAGTCCATGAGGCCCGCCCTTTTTTTGTGGTGGTTATGATTTTGTATAAAGCACAATTATTCCAATTCCTTATTTTATATGCTTTCGCACTTTTTTATCACCCCACTTCTTGGCTATTCGTTAAACTGAATTGTGGGTGTGGTGAGGGGTGTATTTATAGGCATTTTGAGGTTTGGGAAACTTTGCCCCTCCTGGTAGGAATGTATATCCCATACGTCACTAGCTCATGGACTCTTGCTAATATGAAAGAAATGAATTTATCAGGTAAGTTCTTACATAAATTATGTTTTTTATCAGCCTTTACACAGGAGCCAACACAACCCAATAACTTGTATGACAAGTAGACTTTCACCACAACTTGCACTGCAGTAATAGACATAACAACTGGGAAGACAAAAATTGCAAACTATAAATCCCATGAAAAGTAAAGCATTGGGTCTTAAAACTAGAAAAGGATAGACTGTTGGGTATGCCAGCAAAAAAAATAAAACCAGATACCACAACTAAAGCAAAAAAAAATAAATCTATTTAAAACCAATAGACAGTGCCCCACAGAACAAAGAGCAAACAGAAGAAATGACGCAGACAAAAGATCAAGCAACAGGGTCCCAACAGGAGAACTAAACAGGGGAAATCACTAAAGCAGATTTAATGCAGCTAGCAACAAAAGATGACATTAGAACAGCAATGACAGATATGCGTGACATGTTCAACGAAATTAAAAAAGACATCAAGAAAGTGGAGCGTAAGGTCTCTACACTAGAGGAAAGCCATAACATTGCAACACAAGATATACAACACCTTTCCCAACTATCATATAACCAAGAAGAAGTTATACAAAACCTTATGGAAAAGGTAGAAGATCTAGACAATAGGGGGCGCCGCAATAATTTGAGTATCAGAGGGGTGCCAGAGAGTATACTACCAGCGGCAATACCCGACTACTTGCAAGATCTTTTCAGAACTGTGAAAGGTAACAATACATTGCCTGATATAGTACTAGAACGGGCCCACAGGGCGCTGAGACCCAAACCGCCTGCAAAAGCACCACCAAGAGACATCATAGTGAAGTTTCTCAACTTCCTAGATAAAGAGGAGGTTCTGAGGCATGCCAGACAGAAAAACCAACTCACACACGCCGGAATAGCAATACAAATATTCACCGACTTAAGCCCCACCACATTGCAAAAACGCAGAGATCTACAGTTTGTGACCTCGGTATTGAGATCCCAGAAAATCCCATATCGCTGGGGATTCCCAGTGAGCCTCACTGCCACGAAGGGAGACAAGTCAGCAACACTTCGCCATTTGGAGGATCTCACAACGTTCTGTGAAATACTACAGATACAAGTCCCAACACCCTCAGATCGCATAACAACGAGAGCACAAAGACCAGTAGGTCAAAATGAAGAAGACTTCAACAAAAATACCCCATTGCAACAAGCGACCTCTTCAATAAGAGACACCACTACATAAAGGACTCTAACACATGAAGCCAAGCTTGCCCACAGCGGACAGATAAGTATAATAAAGACACTAGCTGTTTTTCTCTTGTGATGCATATTAGCGCTTAAAAATTAAACAGGTTTTATAGGGGAAAAAATATTTTTTTTTTTATATGTTTAAGTAAAGCAGTTTAACACCCTGGTTGATTTAACATAACACCCTGCTATTATAATTGATATTTTATGTCTATCAACAGCCTCCAACTATTGTACTAGAATTAAGATAGTTGAAAACTGTCTGTTACTCTGTTTAGTATACACAGTATTCAATATCGATTGTTTATAGCATCTTTAACATATATACTTTCTCAAAGTGCATTGTTTTATAATTGAACTGTGTTACTGTGATTGTTAATTGCACTACTGTTTTATTCCCTTTCTACCCTAACCCTACCTACCCTCTACACATAACCACACAGATAATAACACTCATCAAAAAGAAAGTAAGATAAATACACAGCCCGGAGACCCGCGTCAACCAATTACTAGCCACAATATAACAGTACAGAGTTTCATAACACAACCCACCAAGGGAAAATGTGCAAATCAACCTTAACACACCCTGTAAACCTGACCACAATAAATGTAAAAGGGTTCAATGCGCCTCAAAAAAGATCTATAATCTTAACAGACCTACACAAACAGAAGGGCAACATAATCCTACTACAAGAGACGCATTTTAAAAAGGGAGCAGAACCAAAATGGCACCATCCCACTTACCCCACAGCATACTTCTCTTCTGGCCCGGCCAAAAAGAATGGGGTGGGGATATTGATTAGACAGCGTCCCATTGGAAATAAAGCAGATAGAAAAAGATATTGAAAGGAGACTACTCATTCTGATAGGCCTTTTATATGGCCAGCCCATCACTATTGTCAATGCTTATTTCCCGAACAGACAGCAATCCACATTCATGCGAAGAATATCAGGGAAAATCCTAGATGTTGCAAAAGGCATAGTGTTTGTAGGAGGAGACTTCAATACCCCTCTCAACCCAGAATTAGACATATCTGAAGGTTCTACAAATTTACCAAAGAGGGACATCAAACAAATCAATAACCAAGTACAATCTCTAGCACTATACGACATATGGCGCACATTGAACCCCACAACGAGGGACTACACCTTTTACTCACACCCACACAAGCGATACACCAGAATAGACTACATCCTCACAGACTCAATAGGACTTACACTCATCAAAAACGTGACAATACACTCGGCTACATGGTCAGATCATGCACCAGTTGTGTGCAAAATCATATGGCCCAATAGCCCAGTAACTCCATATATATGGAGACTGGAAGACGGTCTACTAGACCACCACCTCATCAAACCAACATAGAAAAAACACTAATAGAGTACTTCCAAATAAACACGACGCCGGATACAACCTGGGTCAACATATGGGAAGCACACAAATGCGTCATAAGGGGGGAACTATTAAAATACAAGGCAAACCTCCTCAAACAACATAGAGTTAAATACAACACCCTTCTCACAGAACTACAGCATTTAGAATCCTCACATAAGCAAAACCCAAAGGACACTGAACTGGGTCTACGACTGACAGAAGCAAGACTAGAACTTAAAACACTCCTACAAAAAGAGCAGCAAAATAAAACACTAAAACTACAACAGAAATATTATGAACAGGGTAATAAGGCAGGGAAACTACTTGCCAGAATTTTGAAACGTAAACGCCTCAAAACACACATCCACAAACTAAAAACCAAATCAGGACAGACCAAACACGACAGCTTATCTTTGGTAGAAGAATTTAGCACATACTACTCATCGCTATACAACATCCTTGCAGACACAAACAGGAATGAAGAGCAGAGTAGCAAAAAGCAACTCATCTCTTATTACATTGATAAAGCACACTTACCTAAGCTAGACGGCACCTAATCACAAATGCTTGATGCGCCAATCAACATTAAAGAAACAAAAATAGCAATTAAATCATTACCCGCAGGGAAAAGTCCAGGCCCAGATGGGTTTAGCGCAAGGTACTACAAAAAATATATTCATATATTAGCCCCAAAATTGGTACATATTTTTAATTCTGTGGACAATTTGAATGGTTTCCCAACTTCGATGTTAGAGGCCCATATAACGGTGCTACCAAAACCTGGTAGGACCCCAGACACACCAGAGAACTTCAGGCCCATCTCGCTGCTGAATACTGACGTGAAGATTTATGCTAGAATCCTTGCAAACAGGTTGTATTCTTTCTTGCCACAATTAATTGCTACGGATCAGGTGGGATTCATACCCGGCAGGGAGGCAAGGGACAACACCCTCAAAATAATACAACTAATTACCCTAGCACAGAATACCCAACAAGAATTGGCTTTGGTCTCAACAGACGCAGAAAAAGCCTTTGACAGGGTGGACTGGGATTTTCCCAGGGCCACCCTGCAGGGCATGAACATAGGCGAAAACTTTATAGGGAAGATCTTCTCATTGTATTCCAATCCGACAGCAAAAGTTAAAGCTAATTCAGTATTATCCAGACCTTTCAAAATTAGTAAGGGCACAAGGCAGGGCTGCCCCCTCTCGCCCATTTTATTTGCAATCTCAATAGAAGTACTAGCATGTAAAATAAGAGCTAATGGGGACATTAAAGGTGTGCACACTAAAGAGAGCGAATACAAACTGGCAATGTACGCCGATGACATGCTACTAACGCTAACAAGTATAGACAAGTCACTACCAGCACTACTAAAAACATTAGAAGAATATGGTAGACTGTCAAACTTCCACTTAAATCTAAATAAATCAGAACTGCTTAATATCAGTGCCCCGACACATATACTAAACGAGGTAAGGAAAGCATGCCCCATCAAATATCAACTGGCACAACTAAAATACTTAGGAATACTGATCACACGCAATACACAAGATCTACTCACAGCAAACTACAGACTACTGCTAAAAGAAATAACAAACGACCTCTCAAGATGGAAGAATAGAATCATCTCATGGATAGGAAGGATACATGTGATAAAAATGAATGTGCTCCCCCGTATACTCTATATCCTACAGACATTACCGATAACATTAACAACAGATTACATCTCCCAAATTCAACATAATATAGAACAATTTATCTGGAATGGAATTAAACC
The DNA here is from genome assembly GCF_027579735.1 of Bombina bombina. NCBI lineage: Eukaryota > Metazoa > Chordata > Amphibia > Anura > Bombinatoridae > Bombina > Bombina bombina. Next base: position 502,518,528 of record NC_069504.1, read on the forward strand.
ACGGGTTCCTAGGAAAACACTACACATGACAAGAGATAATGGGGGACTGGGACTACCAGACATAAGAAAATACAGACTAGCCACACTGATACAGACGATAATTGACTGGAGCCATAACTCTGGGTCCAAGCAGTGGATACAAATAGATAGAGAATGTAGGTTGGCTGGCCTGGCTTCAGGCAAAACACAGACCAAACATCATTAAGAAGTTCCCACTACTAGATGAGCTCTTCACTCAGTGGGACGCTCTGATAAATACTAACCCAAATGTCACTACCAGGCCTGCACCACTAACGCCATTGATAGCAAATCCAGATCTGCTCTCTACACTACAGGCCAACATAAAACCGGGGGAAGCACCACTTCTGAAGGACTATATAATTAAAAACATTTTATCCGGAGAAAAGGTAGTTTCATGTGAAGAACTAGCGGCAATAATGGGGGACACACCACTAATCTGGTTTCTTCATGCACAAATATCACACTACATAAAAACGCATAAGCAAAAATCCAGCATGACGAAGCAACTGACTCTGTTCGAAACTCTGTGCTCATCACCACATTATCCCCGACACATGGTTTCAAAACTATATAAAATGCTCCTTACTATAGAAGGGGAACAGCTCCTCTCCTTCTGCCATAAGTGGCATAAGGAATTACACATAGACTTAGACCACACAAAATGGTCAAAGATATTTCGAAATCATAAAAAAGCGTCGGTATCAGATAAAACACAGTAAACTAATTTCAAATTCTTGTCCCGTTGGTACCTCACACCAGTGAGATTCCAAAAAATTTACAAGCAGGCTAATGGCCAATGCTGGAGAGGTTGTGGAGCAAGAGCAGATATGTATCATGTGTGGTGGGGATGTGAAAGGGTGAGACCCTCTTGGGAAGATGTAATAAAGCATATTAGCAAAACATTAGACGCAAACATACCTGATGACCCTAGTTTGTTACTGCTCCACGACATCCCGAACTTTAAAGACGAGGTAAAGCAGAATCTTCTGTTTATTATGCTCAATAGCGCAAAAGCGCTTATACCCCTAAAATGGAAATCTACAGAAGTGCCCGACCTAACAACATGGAAGCAGCAGGTAGAGCAACAGCTCATCATGGAAAGGTATCACTTTCTCACAATAGGCAAAACAGACACACACGAATATATGACTTTAAGATGGAATGCACACAAGGATAGCGGTTAATCTATGTAATAGATTCAGTGGCAGCATCCCCAGCCCCTGTAGACTCATAATAGACATAACACCAAACTTTTAAACACCAGGGGTTAACGACAAACGAGTAACAAAAAGAGCTGATACAATCACTGGATTATCACACTTACACTTCTTCCCCCCCTCCCCTTTAACTCACCCCTTATCCCGTTTATGTGTATAAAAGTTTTTTGTGTATAAAAGTTTATAAATATAAATGACTGGGACCAAAATTTTATACAATGCTTAATTCAGATGAATTGTCTGGAAAAAAAAGGGTTGAAGTATGAAGACTTAATAATTAAAATAGAACAGACTCAGAGCGGTCCCATCCTTTCTTTCTCACACTAGATTTATAGAAATGTTTATAATGTTTAAATAAAATAAGATGTCCTCCCAACCTACCCGCTGTGGCCAAGTAATATACCAATGAGTGCGGTAAAGGGATCACCTTAAGCTCTATTTAGAACTACAAACTTAAACGGGACCTGGCAACTTTTGCAACCTCAGTTCAGCAAGATGTATAGATTACACTTATGATGTTAGAACATGGAACGGCTCAAATTGTAACCCGAGCCCAGTTTGTACCTTGATAAGTTTTTTTTCTAATAAAGCTCTTTTGAAAAAGAAAAAAAACCAAACCAAAAAAAAAAAAAAACAATGCCACAAGAAGGATAGGTATAGCAAATGACCGAGCCCCCCCCTACAGACGGATAATACTGTAGGACAATGTAATCCTAACCGAACATCTGTGAACTAATATCAGGATAACTCTTTGAGATTACTGTTACCTATGTATGTATGGAGAAACCATTATTTTTCTTTTTAACTTTCTAGACATTACTGAGACCCTACAAAACTCAATGAAGATCCTACTCCGATTGTACACTTTGTTTACAACCCTGACAATGCGATAAATTTGTATTTTATTTGTAGAATACCTGTGAATGCAATACCTTATTTTATTTACTTTGCTCTTATGTGAAAACTTTGAGAAATAAAAATTATTTAAAAAAAAAAAAAAAAAATTACATGCCCTATTTGAATCATGAAACTGTTTTTTGGACTTGACTGTCCCTTTAATGAACAATGTTTCACCCGTCTCTCTCCTCTCTCTCTTTCTCCTTAAAGAGACACTAAAGTCAAAATTAATCTTTCATGATTCATTTACTTCCATTATCATGTTTTGATATACACACTTTGAGGCATCAGTTTCTACTGAACATGTGCACAAGTTCAGAGTATACGTATACTAGTCTATGATTGGCTGATGGCTGTAACATGATACAGGGGGCCGGCAAATGGTGAAAAAAGTAAATTTGTCAGAATAAAATTCCACTGCTTATTTGAAATTCAGTAAGTGTTATTGCATTACCTTTTTATTATGCACTTGTTAATTATGCAATTCTACTGTATTTTTTTTATTTATTTATTTATTTCATAACATGGTGAGAGTCCATAACACATTACATGTGGGATTACACTCCAGTCTCTAGGAAGAGGCAAAAGCACCCATACATACCAGATATTTAATCCCTCCCACTCAGACTCCCTTAGTCAAATTTTTGCCTCCAAGATAGTGAGGTTAATTCTGAAGTATGAAAGTACACATCATTGGTAAGGTTTCTTTGACCAATCTGAGACCCAATTTCCCCCTCAGAGTTCGTACAAAGGGGACAGATTGAAAGATGGGAATTTTCAGCCAGTTTTTTCAGTCTGTGAAAATCTCCCGGTGTGGAGATATCACAGGCCTTCCAGGATAAATGTAGATTTATCTGCCAATCCCCTGGTTTACATTGTATTGCTCCTTGTATGATGTAGCAGATCACCCAGGTGAGATGTGTATTTATCTGCCAATCTCCTGGCTTAAAGTGGCTGCACTTTGTGAGATCCTTGGCACTGTGCTGCTGCATTGGATATGCTTGTCTATTGCAAGCAGTCATCTATCTACAACTGAGCTAAGCACAGTAGACGATGGTGCACAGTAAAATGCAACTTCATAGCCCACCGGCAAATAGCATGAACATTTACACATGATTCATAAAGCCTGTGGACATAAACGCAAAATGTATTCAGCAGTTTTTAGGCACTTTTGCGCCTTTCAGTTTCCAAAATTGTCTGTTTAACCCCTTAAGGGGACCGCTTCAGTTTGCTCTATGGGTTCCATGATGGAATAATTCAGTCATTGGTTAAATTTACAACAATTGTTTTTGGCACATTTGGAAGTCTAACACAGCTCTCTGTACTCACCAGTGCTTGCAGGAAAGAATTAAATATGGAATTGCATTTTCTGCTTCTACATGAGCACTGTGAAATCAGGGGTGAACTTTTTGTCATCTTTTAGAGCATCTTCTCTTTTCTCCTTTATTTGTTCCTTCTCACCGCGATGTGGTGGCAGTGTTCTCAGGAGAAAACCCTTTTATATTAACCCCTCAATTGCTGTGATAAACTTAATATATTAAAAAGGCTGTTCTAGCAGTTTATTTAGCTTTTACTCCGTTAGTAACAGTTACTGGGATATCCGTTTTACATTGTGCCATTTCTATTGTTGCCTATCTGGGGTTAACCATTTGTATACCTTTTTTATACTGTTTCTGTTCTCCATTTGTCTCAGATATTCAGCATCTATGCTTACCGCATCCTCTATAATTACTATGGCACAAACTAGTGCAGTTCAGGTCTCCGGTCAATTTCCTGACCCCCGGGAAGGGTGATCCAGTTCTGATTTGACCAGTTACGTTTGCTTTGTAAATATTTCTTTCATATAGGTGATAATTCTATGATCCATTACTCCTTGGAATTACCTTTCCTGCTACTGGGAGGAGGCAAAGATACCCAAACCTCAGAGCTCTATAAAATCCCTCCCACCTCTATAGTAATCAGTCTTGTCTTTGCATCCGCTGGTGGTAGGTGAAGAATGAAGATGGTAGCGGTCTCTGGAGAGTCAGTTTTTTCTCTTTGCTGTACAGCGGATCTTAGCAGCAACAAGGAGCTGCATATTGAGAGAAGCATGATTGTTTTTTTACTAGTGAGGTAATCGATCTCTGGTCACTGGTGGGGTGAGTTTCTCCAGCAGAGCTGGGGACTAGCAGTGCCTGTATTTTTTTTTCTCTGGGGATTCAGATTTAAAGCTACTTAAGTTTTTGTGTACACCAATACTGTGTAGGACAAAGGATGCTGACAAAAACTTATCCTTGTCTTTTGACAAATGCCTTTATTGCGTTGATGCTCAGGTTATACCTCCTGTGCAATTTTGTTCCACATGCCTAAATAAAAGGTTACTTTCTAAAAATAAAGATACCCTCTCGGAGCCATTTTTCTCTCGGGATAATGCTGTCCAGGATATGCCTCAGCTTTCTCCTCAAACGTCCCAGTCTTTGACAGTTACACAACCAGTGCCCTGCGGTTCCCCTCAGTCAGTTCCTGGGGGTGTATATTTACCAGGTGATTTTGTTGCGCAACTGACTTCTAAAGCTCTGAGAGCCTTACCTATTGCAGGTAAAAGAGAGAGAAAATCTAAGAACCCTTCTAAGTCAAGTAGTTCTGATCCCGCCAAAGCTGCCTTAGTCAGTTTCAGTTATCTGAGTATCACTCCTCGGTTGCTTCTGAGGGTGAGATTTCTGATTCTGAATCTGCTGTAGTGAGGATAGCAGATTCAGAGGAGGTTAATTTTAGATTTAAGCTTGAGCACCTCCTTTTACTTTTGAAAGAGGTTCTAGCTACTTTAAAGGATTCTGAAACTACGGTCGCAGAAACTCATAAAAAGGCTAATAAACTCAATAGTCTTTGATGTCAAACCCAAATCTGCGGAAGTATTTCCTGTTCCAGATAGCATGTCTGACATTATATCTCAGGAATGGGAGAAGCCGGTGTTCCTTTTCGTGTTCCTTTTCTTTCCATAAGGCAGGGAGAGTCCTTGACTTCATTTCTTTCATGTAATTAACAAGAGTCCATGAGCTAGTGACGTATGGGATATACATTCCTACCAGGAGGGGCAAAGTTTCCCAAACCTTAAAATGCCTATAAATACACCCCTCACCACACCCACAAATCAGTTTTACAAACTTTGCCTCCAAGGGAGGTGGTGAAGTAAGTTTGTGCTAGATTCTACGTTGATATGCGCTCCGCAGCAAGTTGGAGCCCGGTTTTCCTCTCAGCGTGCAGTGAATGTCAGAGGGATGTGAAGAGAGTATTGCCTATTGAATGCAGTGATCTCCTTCTACGGGGTCTATTTCATAAGGTTCTCTGTTATCGGTCGTAGAGATGAATCTCTTACCTCCCTTTTCAGATCGACGATATACTCTTATATTTACCATTTCCTCTACTGATTCTCGTTTCAGTACTGGTTTGGCTTTCTACAAACATGTAGATGAGTGTCCTGGGGTAAGTAAGTCTTATTTTCTGTGACACTCTAAGCTATGGTTGGGCACTTTATTTATAAAGTTCTAAATATATGTATTCAAACATTTATTTGCCTTGACTCAGAATGTTCAACTTTCCTTATTTCCAGACAGTCAGTTTCATATTTGGGATTATGCATTGAATTATCATATTTTTTCTTACCTCAAAAATTTGACTTTTTTCCCTGTGGGCTGTTAGGCTCGCGGGGGCTGAAAATGCTTCATTTTATTGCGTCATTCTTGGCGCGGACTTTTTTGGCGCAAAAATTCTTTTCCGTTTCCGGCGTCATACGTGTCGCCGGAAGTTGCGTCATTTTTTTACGTTATTTTGCGTCAAAGATGTCGGCGTTCCGGATGTGGCGTCATTTTTGGCGCCAAAAGCATTTAGGCGCCAAATAATGTGGGCGTCTTTTTTGGCGCTAAAAAATATGGGCGTCATTTTTGTCTCCACATTATTTAAGTCTCATTATTTATTGCTTCTGGTTGCTAGAAGCTTGTTCACTGGCATTTTTTTCCCATTCCTGAAACTGTCATTTAAGGAATTTGATCAATTTTGCTTTATATGTTGTTTTTTTCTTTTACATATTGCAAGATGTTCCACGTTGCAACTGAGTCAGAAGTTACTACAGGAAAATCACTGCACAGTGCTGGAGCTACCAAGCTAAGTCTGCTATAAACTTTTGGTATCTGTTTCTCCAGCTGTTATTTGTATTGCATGTCATGTCAAACTTATTAATGCAGATAAAATTTCCTTTAGTACTGTTACATTACCTGTTGCTGTCCGTCAACATCTAATTTTCAGAGTGTTCCTGATAACATAAGAGATTTTTTTTTTTTTTTTTTTTTTTTTTTTTTTTTTTTTTTTTTTAAGTTTTAAATTTCTTTTATTGATGAAACAAAAGTTATTACATAACAATCGATAATATAACATTACAATCAAGATAAAGAAAAGAAATAGAAAAAAAAAAAAAAAAAAAAAAAGTAACAAAACAATTCTCGAAGTAGTAAGTACATGAATGTGTCAAATATCATCATTATTGATACAATTTGTATTTGTGCTTAATGCAATAAAACATTTGCTTACGTATTTGCCATATAGTCCTCCCATAAAAACTTCAGATTACAGTAGAACTCCATTTGTTGGGTCTGGGTATAGTGATATCTTTCTAGGGTCAGTAATTGTGAAACATGATCCTTCCACTCATTGACCGTGGGTACTCTCTGGCTTTTCCACAGTCGTGGTAATAGCTGTTTAGCTCCATTTGTCATTATATGTAATAATTTTAATCTAAGCTTACATTTCAGTTTGGGAGGATAGTTAAAAAGCAGTAATAGAGGATTGAGGAGAATCCTGTGTGATAAACATTTCTCTATCTCTTCTTTGATTGCCGACCAGTATTGTCGGATATATATACACTCCCACCATATATGAGTCATTGATCCCACCTCACCACATCCCCGCCAGCACAAATTATTTATGTTAGTGTATATCTTTGAAAGTCTAAGCGGTGTGAGGTACCATCTATATAAAAGTTTTAGATTAGTTTCCGTTATGCTTATTGAGGAGGATGATTTTCCCATATTAACAAAAATTATATCCCATTCTTTCTGTGAGATTTCTCTTTGCAGTTCAGCCTCCCATTTCCTACAGTATGCAGGTAGGGATCTAGAGTGGTGACCCAATAGCAATTTATACAGTAGTGATAGACCTCCTCTAGTGGGGATTTGTGAGTAACATATAGTTTCAAATAGTGTGAGGGATCTCAATAGGTTAGGTTTCTGCGTGTTATGGGTGATGTAATGTAATAGCTGTTGACGTGTGTACCAATCATTTGCAAGTATTGGTGCCAGTTTCTCTATCTCTTCTTCAGATTTCAATTTGCCCTCACTTGTGAGTGTGTGAATAGGGATCAATGTATTAATATTGAACAGTGCTATAGTAGCAGGTTGCCTTCTTATCGGAATCTCTGGGTTATGGAGGATCGGTGTTAGTGGGGAGGGGTTTGAAGAAATGCCCATAGATTTATTAGAGATAAAGTCCCACGTCTTGAATGTTTCCTGTATAATTCTGGGGGGTGTTTTACTCATGTTTCTATGTATTTTATTGATCCAACACATACCTCCCACATTAGGGCAATTAATTAGTTGTTGTTCCAGTCTAACCCATTCTTTATTCTCTCCATGCTTGCACCAATCTATAACTCGGTTGAGAATAGCCGCTTGTCTGTAGTACGCCAAATTGGGTACTCCCAGTCCTCCATTCTTCCTATTTCTATACATAATTTTTTTGGCTACCCGTGGCCGTTTGTTTTGCCATATATATGAGTTAACCCTATTTTGTAGTGTGGTCAGATAGGACTGAGGTAATGGGATAGGTACAGTTTGAAATTTGTATAAGATCTTAGGTAGGCCTGACATCTTGAATGCCTCCATTCTTCCCACCCAGGACAAATTTTTGTGTTCCCAATTGCTTAATTCTCGCTGTATTTCATCTAAGAGGGTTTGGTAGTTCTGTTTGAATAGAGTTTCCTGGTTGTGTGATATTTGGACCCCTAGATATTTGATAGAGGAATTTTGTATGTGAAAGTGATATTTATTCGCAATCTCCTGTAATTCTGGTTTAGTGATGTGGATCCCTAGCATCTCTGATTTAGTGGGGTTAATTTTGAAACCGGAGAGTGCACCATATATATCTAATTCTACTTTTAGTGCCTCTAAGGATTGTTGTGGGGTTGTGAGCGTCAGTATAACGTCATCGGCATACAATGCCTGTTTGTATTGATCGTTTTGGATCTGAATGCCTTTTATATTGATGTTGTATCGGATTGCTGCAGCTAAAATTTCAATTGTCAGTACAAACAAAATGGGTGATAAGGGGCATCCCTGTCTGGTTCCATTGTTAATCAGAACCTTGCCTGAGAGGGAATCATTTAATTTGATTTTGGCCGTAGGTGCATTATATAGTGTAAAGATTTTATTAATAAAGCCCTCCCCCATTCCAAATCTCTCCAATGAACCTCTTAAAAAGGCCCAGTTCAATCTATCAAAAGCCTTTTCGGCATCCATAGCAAGGAAGATTGTTGGTATATTATATATATGAGCATATTCAAGCAGATTCAATATTTTAATAGTATTGTCCCTTGCCTCTCTGTGGGGTGTAAAACCTACTTGATTCGTATGAATTAGATTCGGGAGGATTTTATTGATGCGTAGTGCCAGGATCTTTGCGAACAATTTCACATCGACATTTAACAGTGAGATGGGTCTAAAATTTTGGGGCGTATCGGGAGGTTTCCCAGGCTTTGGGAGCACCGTAATGTGTGCCTCCAGCATAGTCTGTGGAAAAGGGTTCTGGTCATTCACTCTATTGAAAATGTCTAACAAATGGGGTATCAGTATTGGGGCAAGGGCTTTATAGTATTGGGTGGAAAAGCCATCTGGGCCCGGGCTTTTTCCAGGGTTAAGATCGTGTATTGCCAGTTTTATCTCTTCTGAGGTGATGGGTGCTTCTAGGTCTGTTGTTTGTTCTTTGTTTAGTGTGGGAATGGGAAGTGCTTGCAGGTAAGTTTGCATGTCTATGGCAGCAAACAAGCTGTCTGTTTCTTGCTTAATATTGTATAGTTGTGTGTAATAGTCCTCGAATTGTAGGAGGATATCTTTGGTGGAATAAACTTTAGTGTTTTTAGGTGTTTTTATCTCATGTATAAATGTTTTTAATTTTTTAATTTTTAGTGCCCTAGCTAGGAGTTTACCTGCCCTATTGCCTTCATAATAAAATCTCTGTCTAACTTTGGATCTGGTATCTGTATATTCCTGTAATAACATATCATGAAGTGCTTTTCTAGTGTCCTGGAGTGATTGGGTCACGTCTGGGTCGTCCTGATTTAATCTGTGTTTATGCTCTAAATCCGATAATCTTGAGGTGAGGTCTAAGTATTTCTGCCTATCTAATCTTCTGAATTGGGCTTTTCTCTTCATGAATTCCCCTCTCATAAAACACTTATGTGCTTCCCAAACTGTAATTGGGTCGGTATCCCCCGTAGAATTAAAGAGAAAATATTCCTGTAGTGCTTTCTGAGTCTTAGTGAGTTGTACCTCTCCTTTTAATAAGGAATCATCTAGCTTCCATATGTATGGGGTAACAGGGGTATTAGGCCATGCAATATCAAAATATACGGCCGAGTGATCCGACCATACTGTATGAGTGATCCCAGAGTTTTTTATATGTTCCAGCCCTATTTGATTGGTGATCAGGTAGTCTAATCGGCTATATGTCTTATTTGGGGAAGAAAAAAAAGTGTATTCCCTTTTGTCTGGATTAATAAATCTCCAAATGTCATAGAAATTGTAATCTCTCATTATTTTCCATAAGTGTTTAAGTGTACGTTTAGATGTGCTGGGGTTTGGGTTAGAGCTGTCCATCCCTGGGTTTATGGGAATGTTAAGATCCCCCCCTATAAAGATTAATCCTTTAGCTATATCCAGTATGCGTCTAAATGTTTTCCTAAAATAGGGAAGTTGTTGGGTGTTAGGTGCATAGAGATTAATTAATGTAACCGGTCTACCATATAATAATCCGAAGACTGCCAGAAATCGGCCTTCTAAATCAGTGTATGTTTGGATATGTTGAAAAGATATGACCTTGTGTATCAAGATACTTACACCACACTTTTTTGAAGTGCCGGAGCTGTGGAAATGCCGATTATAGTTAGAGCTCATATATTTTGGCTCGTGAGAGCGCTTAAAATGCGTCTCTTGTAGGAATAAAATATCCCCTTTTCTTTTATGAAAATCAGACATTGCCACAGATCTTTTGGCCGGGGAGTTAAGACCCTTTACATTTTGCGTGATAAATTTAAGTGTTTTGTTAGGAGTATCCATTGACAAGTAGTATATTAGGTTTCGATGAGACACACCATGTACAATATCTTACCATATGCATTGTTATTACCTTACTTCGGTATCTAATTTGCAGACAATATGAACACATTAGAGAAATAAAATAATATAACAAACTGAAACTTAACAAATATATAGCTAACCAAAAAAAAGAGTTGATGCCTACCCTATATCTGGGGGCAGGCATTGGAACCATGTTTAACCACGGGACCTTACTCTAGAGGGGGGTCAGGGTCGATGATATAAATTACAGTGATCCCATTTCGTATCTAACTGCAATGTAGGAACGTCATTTCATCCCTCCGTATAGTGTTTATAATAGATGAAATGAGGGACAAAATTAAATATAATACCCTACAAGGAGCCAGGGGTGAAGTTTGTGTAGAACCGTATTATAACATTATGTTAAACTAACTCTATATAAGTTTAAGTAAACATTCAAAACCCACCACACAAAACTTATTCATGCTGGGATAACCCAGACAGAGTCTATAATTAGTTACCCATCCTTTTTGGACAGTTCCTCAAAGTCTGTAATCCTGTGTGGGATTTAATCAAGTCCCGTCTTCAATAACTGCATTGTTCGCCCGTCTTTTTTCTGGTGGGGCGCCTTGTGAGGAAAGTTTCTTGCTTGCCCTCGAGGATGTTTGCTGCCATCTCTCTGTTTGTAGCCTTTTCTCTCTTCTTGGTGGTGTGTGTTGCTGATTATCATCTGATGAAAAGTCTGGTGGATCCAGGTCTAAGGCCTTGCAGAATTCTGGGACTTCTGAGACTTTCCTGCATATTAGTTTCCTTGTATCTCGCAACACATACAGATGAAAGGGGAATCCCCAACGGTATAAGATTTTCTTATCTCTCAACAGCTTAGTTAGAGGCGCCAGCTCTCTGCGTCTTTGTAAAGTCCTCGGGGACAGATCGGCGTAGAATTGCAGAACAGTCCCTCTGAAGCGTATAGGTTGATTCTTTCTAGATAATGTCAAGATTTCTTCTTTATTCATAAAGCATTTAAATTTTATAATGACATCTCTGGGCGGCGCTGTGTCTGGGGGTCTTGGCCTTAAAGCTCTGTGGGCTCTGTCCCAAGGCATATCAACCGGCTGTTGTGATCCTTTTAGGTGGGCAAACAAGGCTGCAAAATAAGTATAGAAATCTTTTGGTGGCACTGACTCGGGAATTCCCCTGATTCTAAGGTTCTTTCTCCGACCCCTGTTTTCAAGGTCTTCAAGTTTGTCACTAAGATCTTCAATAATGTCAGCTTGAGAGGTTACTTGATCCTGTATGCTTGCAATCTCCTCCTTAACCAGTTCTGACTGGTCTTCAATGGCTTCCACTCTAAAACCCAGAGTGTGTATGTCCTGCTTAATTTCCGCCATTTCCTCTCTCATGCAGGTCCTGACAATGTCTGCTATATCCTGCTTTGATGCCAGAGAAGACAGTAGAGACATAGGCACATTTGTAGATGTTTCTTGGTCTTGTGAAATTTCATCCTCCAGCAGTGAACTGGGGGATGATTGCTCTCTGAGGTGTTTTGTCGGTGAGGATCTTTTGTGTTCTGAGGCTGAGAAAAAGGAACTCACAGAGTGCTCCTTCCCCAGTGACTTTAGTTGTTTATGAGGCTTAATGCCCTTCCTTGCAGCCATAGTGAGACAGTTTTATGTGTGACAATGTGTCTTGGAAGTGTTTGTTGTTATATTCCGGGTACAAGGCAACACACAAATGATATCCAATTACTCTTTATATTAGAGTTCGCCCTCTGCGCTTTTTACATATATAATTATAAATAAGTCTCACCGGTTCTCAACTGTAAATCTGAGGGAGATGAGGCAGAGAGCTGGTATTTGTGCATTAGTCCCGCATTAAAGTTATAAGGCCCAGCGTGGCTCAGCGTGTCCTTGAGTGTTATAAGTGCGTGCACACAAACGGCTTCATCCTGGGATTTTTTCTGGCCTGGGGTTATGACGCACCTCTATCTGTAAGCTGGAGTCGCATCCGGGATGGAGGTGAGAGTAGCGGGTGAGTGACTGGTATTATAGGGCTTATCGCTCTCGTGTGTGTGCTGTTTTTACTGATAAGCCTAAATTAGGCAGTCTCCTCTCTCTCTCTTCTGTGTCCCGCACCGCCAAAGTCACGGTCCCTGTATGAAATAAAGTTACCGCTTCATTCCTGGCACTTTAAACAGTTGTTCCCTCCGGTTTCTTCCAGTTATCGGTCACAGTAACATACGTATTTATACTTTGAAAGTCCCTGACACACCGGAGCTCTGGGTTTAAGCAGCCATCTTAGCTGCGGCCAAGCTCCGCCCCTCAAGAGATTTTATTTTTTAAATCCATTAAGAAGGCTATGTCTGTTATTTCTCCTTCTAGTATACATAAAAGTCTTTTAAAACTTCTCTTTTTTTCAGATGAATTTTTAAATGAACATCATCATTCTGATACTGATAATGGTTCTTCTGGTTCAGAGGTTTCTGTCTCAGAGGTTGATGCTGATAAATCTTTGTATTTGTTCAATATGGAATTTATTCGTTCTTTACTTAAAGAAGTGTTATTTGCATTAGAAATAGAGGATACTGGTCCTCTTGATACTAAATGTAAACGTTTAAATAAGGTTTTTAAATCTCCTGTAGTTATTCCAGAAGTGTTTTATCTCCCTGATGCTATTTCTGAAGTAATTTCCAGGGAATGGAATAATTTGGGTAATTTATTTACTCCTTCTAGACGTTTAAGCAAATTATATCCTGTGCCATCTGACAGATTAGAGTTTGTTGGGACAAAAATCCCTAAGGTTATGGGGCTGTCTCTACTCCTGCTAATGTACTACTATTCCTATGGCAGATAGTACTTCATTTAAGGATCCTTTAGATAGGAAAATTGAATCCTTTCTAAGAAAAGCTTACTTATGTTCAGGTAATCTTCTTAGACCTGCTATATTTTTAGCGGATGTTGCTGCAGCTTCAACTTTTTGGTTAGAAGCCTTAGCGCAACAAGTAACCGATCATAATTTTATAGCATTATTATTATTCTATAACATGCTAATAATTTTATTGGTGATACCATCTTTTGATATCATTAGAGTTGATGTCAGGTATATGTCTCTAGCTATTTTAGCTAGAAAAGCTTTATGGATTAAACTTGGAATGCTGACATGTCTTCTAAGTCAACTTTGCTTTCCCTTTCTTTCCAGGGTAAATAATCATTTCGTTCCTTTCCTCACAACAAGGAACAAAAGCCTGATCCTTCATCCTCAGGAGCGGTATCAGTTTGGAAACTATTTCCAGTTTGGAATATATCCAAGCCTTATAGAATCCTATAGCCAGCTCCTAAGTACCTATGAAGGTGCGGCCCTTATTCCAGCTCAGCTGGTATGGGGCAGATTACGTTTTCTTCAAAGAAATTTGGATCAATTCCGTTCTTAATCTCTGGTTTCAGAAACATTGTTTCAGGAAGGTACAGAATTGGCTTCAAGTTAAGGCCTCCTGCTAAGAGATTCTTTTCTTTCCCGTGTCCCAATTGACACAGCAAGGCTCAGCATTTCTGAAATGTGTTTCAGATCTAGAGTTGGCTGGAGTATTTATGCCAGTTCCAGTTCTGGAACAGGGGCTGGGGTTTTATTTTATCTCTTCATTGTACCAAAGAAGGTCAATTCCTTCAGACCAGTTATGGATCTATCATTATTGAATCGTTATGTTAGGATACCAACATTCAAGATGGTTACTGTAGGTCTATCCTGCCTTTTGTTTAGCAAGGGCATTATATGTCTACAATAGATTTACAGGATGTGTATCTGCATATTCCGATTCATCCAGATCACTTTTAGTGTCTGAGATTCTCTTTTTAGACAAGCATTACCAGTTTTGTGGCTCTACTATTTGGTCTAACCTCAGTTCCAAGAATTTTTTTCAAAGGTTCTCGGTGCCCTTCTTTCTGTAATCAGAGAATAGGGTTTTGGTATTTCCTTATTTGGACGATATCTTGGTACTTGCTCAGTCTTCTCATTTTCGAAGAATCTCATACGAATCGACTTGTGTTGTTTCTTCAAGTTCATGGTTGGAGGATCAATTTACTAATCAGTTTATTGATTCCTCAGACAAGGGTAACCTTTTTAGGTTTCTAGATAAATTCAGTGTCTATGACTCTGTCCTTGTCAGACAAGAGAAGTTTAACATTGATATCAGCTTGTCAAAACCTTCAGTCACAATCATTCCCTTTGGTAGCCTTATGCATGGAAATGTTGGATCTTAGGACTGCCGCATCAGATGCGATCTCCTTTGCTCGTTTTCACATGCGACCTCTTCAGCTCTGTATGCTGAACCAATGGTGCAGGGATTACTCAAAGATAACTCAATTAATATCTTTAAACCGATTTTACGACACTCTCTGACATGGTGGACAGATCACCATCGTTTAGTTCAGGGGGCTTCTTTGTTCTTCCGACCTGGACTATAATCTCAACAGATACGAGTCTTACAGGTTGGGGAGCTGTGTGGGGGTATCTGACGGCACAAGGGGTTTGGGAATCTCAGGAGGTGAGATTTCCGATCAATATTTTGGAACCCCGTGCAATTTTCAGAGCTCTTCAGTCTTGGCCTCTTCTGAAGAGAGAGTTGTTCATTGTTTTCAGATAAGACATTGTCACAACTGTGGCATACATCAATCATCAAGGAGGGACTCACAGTCCTCTGGCTATGAAAGAAGTATCTCGAATTTTGGTTTGGGCGGAATCCAGCTCCTGTCTAATCTCTGCGGTTTATATCCCAGGTATGGACAATTGGAAAGCGGATTATCTCAGTCGCCAAACGTTGCATCCGGGCGAATGGTCTCTTCACCCAGAGGTATTTCTTCAGATTGTTCAAAAGTGGGAACTTCCAGAAATAGTTCTGATGGCTTCTCATCTAAACAAGAAACTTCCCAGGTATCTGTCCAGATCCCGGGATCCTCAGGCGGAGGCAGTGGATGCATTTTCACTTCCTTGGAAGTATCATCCTGCCTATATCTTTCCGCCTCTAGTTCTTCTTCCAAGAGTAATCTCCAAGATTCTGAAGGAATGCTCGTTTGTTCTGCTGGTAGCTCCGGCATGGCCTCACAGGTTTTGGTATGCGGATCTTGTCCGGATGGCCTCTTGCCAACCGTGGACTCTTCCGTTAAGACCAGACCTTTTGTCTCAAGGTCCTTTTTTCCATCAGGATCTGAAATCCTTAAATTTAAAGGTATGGAGATTGAACGCTTGATTCTTGGTCAAAGAGGTTTCTCTGACTCTGTGATTAATACTATGTTACAGGCTCGTACATCTATATCCAGAGAGATATATATTATAGAGTCTGGAAGACTTATATTTCTTGGTGTCTTTCTCATCATTTTTCTTGGCATTCTTTTAGAATACCGAGAATTTTACAATTTCTTCAGGATGGTTTGGATAAGGGTTTGTCCGCAAGTTCTTTGAAAGGACAAATCTCTGCTCTTTCTGTTCTTTTTCACAGAAAGATTGCTATTCTTCCTGATATTCATTGTTTTGTACAAGCTTTGGTTCGTATAAAACCTGTCATTAAGTCAATTTCTCCTCCTTGGAGTTTGAATTTGGTTCTGGGAGCTCTTCAAGCTCCTCCGTTTGAACCTATGCATTCATTGGACATTAAATTACTTTCTTGGAAAGTTTTGTTCCTTTTGGCCATCTCTTCTGCTAGAAGAGTTTCTGAATTATCTGCTCTTTCGTGTGAGTCTCCTTTTCTGATTTTTCATCAGGATAAGGCGGTGTTGCGAACTTCTTTTGAATTTTTACCTAAAGTTGTGAATTCCAACAACATTAGTAGAGAAATTGTGGTTCCTTCATTATGTCCTAATCCTAAGAATTCTAAGGAGAAATCGTTGCATTCTTTGGATGTTGTTAGAGCTTTGAAATATTATGTTGAAGCTACGAAATCTTTCTGTAAGACTTCTAGTCTATTTGTTATCTTTTCCGGTTCTAGGAAAGGCCAGAAAGCTTCTGCCATTTCTTTGGCATCTTGGTTGAAATCTTTAATTCATCTTGCCTATGTTGAGTCGGGTAAAATTCCGCCTCAGAGAATTACAGCTCATTCTACTAGGTCAGTATCTACTTCCTGGGCGTTTAGGAATGAAGCTTCGGTTGACCAGATCTGCAAAGCAGCAACTTGGTCCTCTTTGCATACTTTTCCTAAATTCTACCATTTTGATGTATTTTCTTCTTCTGAAGCAATTTTTGGTAGAAAAGTTCTTCAGGCAGCGGTTTCAGTTTGAATCTTCTGCTTAGGTTTTTCATTAAACTTTATTTTGGGTGTGGATTATTTTCAGCAGGAATTGGCTGTCTTTATTTTATCCCTCCCTCTCTAGTGACTCTTGTGTGGAAAGATCCACATCTTGGGTAGTCATTATCCCATACGTCACTAGCTCATGGACTCTTGTTAATTACATGAAAGAAAACATAATTTATGTAAGAACTTACCTGATAAATTCATTTCTTTCATATTAACAAGAGTCCATGAGGCCCACCCTTTTTTTGGGGTGGTTATGATTTTTTTGTATAAAGCACAATTATTCCAATTCCTTATTTTATATGCTTCGCACTTTTTTTCTTATCACCCCACTTCTTGGCTATTCGTTAAACTGATTTGTGGGTGTGGTGAGGGGTGTATTTATAGGCATTTTAAGGTTTGGGAAACTTTGCCCCTCCTGGTAGGAATGTATATCCCATACGTCACTAGCTCATGGACTCTTGTTAATATGAAAGAAATGAATTTATCAGGTAAGTTCTTACATAAATTATGTTTCCTTACTGTTGGGAAATACAACAACTGGCCACCAGGAGGAGGCAGACACCCCAACCAAAGGCTTAAATATCCCTCCCACTTCCCCTATCCTCCCAGTCATTCTTTGCCTTTCGTCACTAGAGGAGGTGGCAGAGAAGTGTCAGAAGATTTGGATAGTCCTGTAATGGGTATGTTCTCTTCAAGAGAGGACTGGAGTTTTAAGTAATCATATAAACCTCTGAATATTGATGAAAGTTTTTCTACGAAACTATCCAGACTGGTAGCTAACAACTCCTGAGCAATCAGTGTTGACAAGTTTCACTGCTTGCTTTTATTCACTCAGGTACCTGTCAGAGCATCGCCACAAGGCTGTCACACTTAAAGGGACACTGAACCCAAAATTTTTCATTCGTGATTCAGATAGAGCATGCAATTTTAAGCAACTTTCTAATTTACTCCTATTATCAAATTTACTTCATTCTCTTGGTATCTTTATTTGAAATGCAAGAATGTAAGTTTAGATGCTGGCCCATTTTTGGTGAACAACCTGGGTTGTTCTTGCTGATTGGTGGATAAATTCATCCACCAATAAAAAAAATGCTGTCCACAGTCCTGAACCAAAAAAAAAAACTTAGATGCCTTCTTTTTTAAATAAAGCTAGCAAGAGAACAAATAAAAATTGATAATAGGAGTAAATTAGAAAGTTGCTTAAAATTGCATGCTCTATCTGAATCACAAAAGAAAAAAATTTGAGTTCAGTGTCCCTTTAAGAGGCTGTATCTGTTCCACAGCATGGATCCTAGAGGGTAAGTCCGCTTTGTTATAGCAGGGACTCCTGTATAGGGTCACAGTGTGACTCCTCTATACCTCAATAGGATCAAGGGTTAATATCTCCTTTAGGGAGATTATTGGGAACAGTTATGGGGATTTTTATGTTCTGCATTAGGTTTGGGCTCATAAGACTGTGCTTTTGGCTTTGGAACAGACAAGTTTCACTTTCGTTTTTGAGTGTTGCGCAGCTTATATTAGCTTAGCACTCTTTTGCATAGCAGGGGAAATCCTATCTTGGGCACCACGTGACCGGGTGCGGCCTCTTTTACTTCCTTGCGATCCTGCTGCCAACAGCACTCCTGAGGAGAGCGTTTCACTGATCATTTGTCTGGGTCTAGGAGGTGGAGAGTGCCCCAACCATTGGGATTGTAAAGGTGCCTGTTTTATATTAAAAACGCTTGTTTTTTATAACATTTTTTAATTCCATCTGTGGAATTACGTACCAAAGCTATGGAGGACTCTGATACTATGTTAGAGGGTTCCACTCCTGTAGTGAATAATAATACCTGTTTATATTGTGAGGGTGCGCTGGTTTACCCGTCTGCTCAATTTTGTTCCAATTGCCTAAGCACTGTTTTAAAGTCTAAGAAGGGAGCCAAGTCTGCCAATACTGATAGCACAATTAGTCCCTCTGAGCCATCAATCTCTCAGTATTCTATGACCCAAGAGATTTCTGCCCTATCTACTCAAACCGCTTCACGTGCAGTTCCCCTCGGCACAGCTAATTCTCCATCTGGAGGGGGCCTTCTGCGGCCCTGAGTGCCTTACCTATCTCTGGGAAACGTAAGAGAAAGGTTAAACCTAGTTCTCCCTATCGTATCTAGCCTCTATGTCTCAGCTATCCGAGGATGAGTTAACCTCTGTAGCGTCAGAGGGTGAACTTTCTGAGTCGTTACTAAGTCTCCTCCAACAGAGGAACCGTCCTTTTAGATTCAAAATTGAACATCTGCGTTTTTTACTAAAGGGGGTCCTGTGTACGCTAGAGGTTCCAGAGGCTAAGCTACCTGAGGAACATAAGATCCCTAAGTTAGACGAGGTCTACAAAGACTGAAAGGTCCCACAGACTTTTCCTGTACCTGTTCGTATGGCGAACATTATTAGTAACGAATGGGAAAGAATCAGAACTTCCTTTTCTCCCTAGGCAACTTTTAAGAAATTGTTCCCGGTCCCTGACTCTCAAATAGAATTGTGGGATTCCATCCCAGAGGTGTATGGCACCATTTCAACGCTTGCTAAGCGTACTACTATCCCCCTTGAGGACAGTTCATCCTTTAGAGAGCCTGTGGACAAGAAATTGGAAACTTTCCTGAGGAGAATGTTCCAACACCACAGGTTTTTTATTCCAACTGGCGGCAGCAGTAGCCGCGGTGACTGGAGCAGCTACCTACTGGTGTGACTCTGTCTGAACTTATTGAGGTGGAATCTCCCCTTGAGGATGCTTCGGGTGAAGCAGCTCTCGGGAGGAAGGTTTTGCAGGCTGTGGTGCCATCAGATTAGGGTTTGCCTCCTTTTTGTTTCCCTCCCGTTATTTTTTCATTGTCCTCATGGATCTTGGGTATGGTTTTCCCAACTGTAATGAATGAAGTCGTGGACTCTCCCTGCCTTTTGGAAAAAAAAACAATGTATGCTTACCAGATAAATTTCTTTCTTTCCTGGCAGGGGGAGAGTCCATGACCCCGCCCGTATGATATTTCTCTTGTTAAGTGTATCCAGTCCACGGATCATCCATTACTTATGGGATATTCTCCTTCCCAACAGGAAGTTGCAAGAGGATCACCCACAGCAGAGCTACTATATAGCTCCTCCCCTAACTGTCATACCCAGTCATTCTCTTGCAAGCCTCAACCAAGATGGAGGTCGTAAGAGGAGTGTAGTGTTTTATACTTAGTTTATTCTTCAATCAAAAGTTTGTTATTTTTAAATGGTGCCGGAGTGTACTGTTTATCTCAGGCAGTATTTAGAAGAAGAATCTGCCTGCGTTTTCTATGATCTTAGCAGAAGTAACTAAGATCCATGGCTATTCTCACATATTCTGAGGAGTGAGGTAACTTCAGAGAGGGAATGGCGTGCAGGTTTTCCTGCAATAAGGTATGTGCAGTTAATATTTTTCTAGGGATGGAATTTGCTAGAAAATGCTGCTGATACCGAACTAATGTAAGTAAAGCCTTAAATGCAGTGATAGCTACTGGTATCAGGCTTATTAATAGAGATGCATACTCTTATAAAAATGTAATATAAAACGTTTGCTGGCATGTTTAATCGTTTTTATATGTATTTGGTGATAAAACTTATTGGGGCCTAGTTTTTTTTCCACATGGCTGGCTTGAATTTTGCCTAGTAACAGTTTCCTTAGGCTTTCCACTGTTGTAATATGAGTGGGAGGGGCCTTTTTTAGTGCTTTTCTGTGCAGCTAAAAATACTGACAGAGACATTCAGTTTCCATCTGCATGATCCAGGACATCTCTGGAGGGCTCAAAAGGCTTCAAAGTCGTTTTTGAGGGAGGTAAAAAGCCACAGTAGAGCTGTGGCAGTTGTTGTGACTGTTTGGGAAAAAAAAAAAAAAAAATGTTTTTGTCTTTTATTATTCCATTTTGGGTATTAAGGGGTTAATCATCCATTTGCAAGTGGGTGCAATGCTCTGCTAACTTGTTACATACACTGTAAAAAGTTTGTTAGTGTAACTGCCTTTTTTCACTGTTATTTCAAATTTTGACAAAATTTGTGTTTCTTAAAGGTGCAGTACCGTTTTTTATATTGCTTGTAAACTTGTTTAAAGTGTTTTCCAAGCTTGCTAGTCTGTTTAAACATGTCGGACACAGAGGAAACTACTTGTTCATTATGTTTGAAAGCCATGGTGGAGCCCCATAGGAGAATGTGTACTAAATGTATTGATTTCACCTTAAACAGTAAATATCAGTCTTTAACTATAAAAGAAATATCACCAGAAGATTCTGACGAGGGGGAAGTTATGCCGACTAACTCTCCCCACGTGTCAGACCCTTCGCCTCCCGCTCAGGGGATGCACGCTAATATGGCGCCAATTACATCAGGGACGCCCATAGCGATTACCTTGCAGGACATGGCTGCAATCATAAATAATACCCTGTCAGAGGTATTATCCAGGTTGCCTGAATTAAGAGGCAAGCGCGAATACTCTGGGGTTAGGAGAAATACAGAGCGCGCAGATGCTGTAAGGGCCATGTCTGATACTGCGTCACAATATGCAGATCATGAGGACGGAGAGCTTCAGTCTGTGGGTGACGTCTCTGATTCGGGGAAACCTGATTCAGAGATTTCTAATTTTAAATTTAAGCTTGAGAACCTCCGTGTGTTGCTTGGGGAGGTATTAGCTGCTCTGAATGACTGTAACACAGTTGCAGTACCAGAGAAATTGTGTAGGCTGGATAAATACTATGCGGTACCGGTGTGTACTGATGTTTTTCCTATACCTAAAAGGCTTACAGAAATTATTAGCAAGGAGTGGGATAGACCGGGTATGCCTTTTTCCCCACCTCCTATATTTAGAAAAATGTTTCCAATAGACGCCACTACACGGGACTTATGGCAGACGGACCCTAAGGTGGAGGGAGCAGTTTCTACTTTAGCAAAGCGTAATACTATCCCGGTTGAGGACAGTTGTGCTTTTTCAGATCCAATGGATAAAAAATTGGAGGGTTACCTTAAGAAAATGTTTATTCAACAAGGTTTTATTTTACAGCCCCTTGCATGCATTGCGCCTGTCACGGCCGCGGCGGCATTCTGGTTTGAGGCCCTGGAAGAGGCCATCCATACAGCTCCATTGACTGAAATTATTGACAAGCTTAGAACACTTAAGCTAGCTAACTCATTTGTTTCTGATGCCATTGTTCATTTGACTAAACTAACGGCTAAGAATTCCGGATTCGCCATCCAAGCGCGTTGGGCGCTATGGCTTAAATCCTGGTCAGCTGACGTGACTTCGAAGTCTAAATTACTCAACATTCCTTTCAAGGGGCAGACCTTATTCGGCCTTGTTTTGAAGGAAATTATTGCTGACATTACTGGAGGTAAGGGTCACACCCTTCCTCAGGACAGGGCCAAAGCAAAGGCCAAACAGTTTAATTTTCGTGCTTTTTGAAATTTCAAGGCAGGTGCAGCATCAACTTCCTCCGCTTCAAAACAAGAGGGAACTTTTGCTCAATCTAAGCAGGCCTGGAAACCTAACCAGTCCTGGAACAAAGGCAAGCAGGCCAGAAAGCCTGCTGCTGCCTCTAAGACAGCATGAAGGAACGGCCCCCTATCCGGCGATGGATCTAGTAGGGGGCAGACTTTCTCTCTTCGCCCAGGCGTGGGCAAGAGATGTTCGGGATCCCTGGGCGTTGGAGATCATATCTCAGGGATATCTTCTGGACTTCAAAGCTTCCCCTCCACAAGGGAGATTTCATCTTTCAAGGCTATCTGCAAATCAGATAAAGAAAGAGGCATTCCTACGCTGTGTGCAAGACCTCCTAGTTATGGGAGTGATTCATCCAGTTCTGCGGACGGAACAAGGACAGGGTTTTTATTCGAATCTGTTTGTGGTTCCCAAAAAAGAGGGAACCTTCAGACCAATTTTGGATCTAAAGATCTTAAACAAATTCCTCAGAGTTCCATCGTTCAAAATGGAAACTATTCGGACCATCCTACCCATGATCCAAGAAGGTCAGTACATGACCACAGTGGACTTAAAGGATGCCTACCTTCACATACCGATTCACAAAGATCATCATCGGTTTCTAAGGTTTGCTTTTCTAGACAGGCATTACCAATTTGTAGCTCTTCCCTTCAGGTTGGCTACAGCCCCGAGAATCTTTACAGGAAAGTTCTGTTTTGGAAAGTGAACAAGGAAAAGAGTTCTCTATTCCCACTCACAAGAGTCTCCTTCTTAGGGACTCTTATAGATTCTGTAGAAATGAAAATTTACCTGACGGAGTCCAGGTTATCAAAACTTCTAAATGCTTGCCGTGTTCTTCACTCCATTCCGCGCCCTTCGGTAGCTCAGTGTATGGAGGTAATCGGCTTAATGGTAGCGGCAATGGACATAGTGCCATTTGCGCGCCTTCATCTCAGACCGCTGCAATTATGCATGCTGAGTCAGTGGAATGGGGATTACACAGATTTGTCCCCTCTGCTAAATCTGGATCAAGAGACCAGAGATTCTCTTCTCTGGTGGCTGTCTTGGGTACACCTGTCCAAGGGTATGACCTTTCGCAGGCCAGATTGGACAATTGTAACAACAGATGCCAGCCTTCTAGGTTGAGGTGCAGTCTGGAATTCCCTGAAGGCACAGGGATCGTGGACTCAGGAGGAGAAACTCCTTCCAATAAATATTCTGGAGTTAAGAGCGATATTCAATGCTCTTCTGGCTTGGCCTCAGTTAGCAACTCTGAGGTTCATCAGATTTCAGTCGGACAACATCACGACTGTGGCTTACATCAACCATCAAGGGGGAACCAGGAGTTCCCTAGCGATGTTAGAAGTCTCAAAGATAATTCGCTGGGCAGAGTACCACTCTTGCCACCTGTCAGCAATCCATATCCCAGGCGTGGAGAACTGGGAGGCGGATTTTCTAAGTCGTCAGACTTTCCATGCGGAGGTGTTTGCTCAGTTGATTCATCGTTGGGGCAAACCAGAGTTGGATCTCATGGCGTCTCGCCAGAATGCCAAGCTTCCTTGTTACGGATCCAGGTCCAGGGACCCAGAAGCGACGCTGATAGATGCTCTAGCAGCGCCTTGGTTCTTCAACCTGGCTTATGTGTTTCCACCGTTTCCTCTGCTCCCTCGACTGATTGCCAAAATCAGACAGGAGAGGGCATCGGTGATTCTGATAGCACCTACGTGGCCACGCAGGACTTGGTATGCAGACCTAGTGGACATGTCATCCTTTCCACCATGGACTCTGCTTCTAAGACAGGACCTTCTGATACAAGGTCCTTTCAATCATCCAAATCTAATTTCTCTGAGACTGACTGCATGGAGATTGAACGCTTGATTCTATCAAAGCGTGGCTTCTCCGAGTCAGTCATTGATACCTTAATACAGGCACGAAAGCCTGTTACCAGGAAAATCTACCACGCGATATGGAGTAAATATCCTTATTGGTGTGAATCCAAGAATTACTCATGGAGTAAGGTTGGGATTCCTAGAATATTGTCTTTTCTCCAAGAGGGCTTGGACAAAGGATTATCAGCTAGTTCCTTAAAGGGACAGATTTCTGCTCTGTCTATTCTTTTGCACAAGCGTCTGGCAGAGGTTCCAGACGTCCAGGCATTTTGCCAGGCTTTGGTTAGAATTAAGCCTGTGTTTAAACCTGTTGCTCCCCCGTGGCGCTTAAACTTGGTTCTTAAAGTTCTTCAAGGAGTTCATTTTGAACCCCTTCATTCCATTGATATTAAACTTTTATCTTGGAAAGTTCTGTTTTTGATGGCTATTTCCACGGCTCGGAGAGTCTCTGAGCTATCTGCCATACAATGTGATTCTCCTTATCTGATTTTTCATGCAGATAAGTTAGTCCTGTGTACCAAACCTGGGTTTTTACCTAAGGTGGTTTCTAACAGGAATATCAATCAAGAGATTGTTGTTCCATCATTGTGTCCTAATCCTTCTTCAAAGAAGGAACGTCTTTTACATAATCTGGACGTAGTCCGTGCCTTGAAGTTTTACTTACAAGCTACTAAAGATTTTCGTCAAACATCTACCCTGTTTGTCGTTTACTCTGGACAGAGGAGAGGTCAAAAAGCTTCGGCAACCTCTCTTTCCTTTTGGCTTCGGAGCATAATATGCCTAGCCTTATGAGGCTGCTGGACAGCAGCCCCCTGAAAGGATTACAACTCATTCCACTAGAGCTGTGGCTTCCACCTGGGCCTTTAAAAATGAGGCCTCTGTTGAACAGTTTGCAAGGCCGCGACTTGGTCTTCGCTTCACACTTTTTCCAAATTTTCCAAATTTGATACTTTTGCTTCTTCGGAGGCTGTTTTTGGGAGAAAGGTTCTTCAGGCAGTGGTTCCTTCCGCTTAATCCTGCCTTGTCCCTCCCATCATCCGTGTACTTTAGCTTTGGTATTGGTATCCCACAAGTAATGGATGATCCGTGGACTGGATACACTTAACAAGAGAAAACATAATTTATGCTTACCTGATAAATTTATTTCTCTTGTAGTGTATCCAGTCCACGGCCCGCCCTGTCCTTTTAAGGCAGGTCTAAATTTTAATTAAACTACAGTCACCACTGCACCCTATGGTTTCTCCTTTCTCTGTTTTCGGTCGAATGACTGGATATGACAGTTAGGGGAGGAGCTATATAGCAGCTCTGCTGTGGGTGATCCTCTTGCAACTTCCTGTTGGGAAGGAGAATATCCCATAAGTAATGGATGATCCGTGGACTGGATACACTGCAAGAGTAATAAATTTATCAGGTAAGCATAAATTATGTTTTTTGGGTGTGCGGCTCGCTTTTCATAATTTCTTCTGGCACCTTTATACCCTGATGTTTCTTCTACTTTTCCTTGTTCCCTCGACTGAATGACTCGGAGGATAGGGGAAGTGGGAGGGATATTGAAGCCTTTGGCTGGGGTGCCTTTGCCTCCTCCTGGTGGCCAGGTGTTGTATTGTATTTCCCAACAGTAAGAAAGGAAGTCGTGGACTCTCCCTGCCAGGAAAGAAAGGAATTTATCTGGTAAGTATAAATTTAGTTTCTTTTACAAGATATGACGAGTCCACGGATTTCATCCTTACTTATGGGATCACGCCTCCTGGTCAGCAGAAAGTGGCAAAGAGCACCACAGCAGAGCTGTATATATAGCTCCTCCCTTCCCTCCCACCCCAGTCATTCTCTTTGCCTGTGTTAGTGATAGGAAGAGGTAAAGTGAGGTGTTGGTTTAGATTCTTCAATCAAGAAGTTTTTGTATTTTAAAATGGTGCCAGTGAGTACTTTTTTTCTCAGTGAGAAATCGTCAGTCAATAACTTCCCTAGAGGAGTGGAGACATCTTATTTTCTGCCCTGATGTTGATGATCTTAGCAAACATTATCTAAGATCTTGCTGGTTCCCACGGAGGGGTTGAAGGTAGTGTAAAGAAACATCTTCAGTGTGGAGAACCGTGTCATGCTACAAGCAGCATTGAGGTATGTTCAGTCATTTGTTTCTGGGGAGACTAGATGCATCAGAACAGGCTAACATTCCCTAACTGGGGAGGTGTAATCAGTATGCACTATATGAAAGGAAATGGTGTATCTGGAATTCCCTTTTATTTTGATTACTTATCAGTGTGTTTGGTGTTTAACTTTTGCATATACTGTGTGGGCTGACGCTGGGAGATGCGATTTGCTGCTTAAGGGCTGTCGTTATTATGTCATTATAACTGGCTTGGCAGAGTGCAATATTCAATGTTTGTTGCGCTTTTATTATTTAAAGTGTGTGTATCAGAGGGGCTCATGGCGTTTTATAGTGATTTAAGTTGGGAAACCGACATGTTGTTTTTCTTCCCATGCGGGTCTCAGTACAGCTTGAGTTACGCCCACAGTGGGCGGGGCCTAATTTTACGCGCTCAGCCGTGCAGTACTCACCCAGATCTGCAGCAAGGTCCTGGGCTCCGGTGGGGCCTAAGTCAGTTTGTACATGAAGGGTACAGAGAGACTTAGGAGCGCTACTCAAGCAGGATCAGTGTGTTCTGGGGGCAGGTAGGCGTCGCAGCAGAGCTGTGGCGAGGTGCAGGGGCCTGGTGTGTGATAAAAATTGGTCTATAGCATAACCACACAAACGTATCAATATTGTTAAGTTACTTTGGAACATAAGGGCACTTTTTATTGCTGCAAACATTGTTTTGACTGAAAAATTGTTGCGCTTTTATTATTTAAAGGCGCAGTACACTTTTTTTTTTTTTGGACTATATGATTTGACTTCAGAGCTCAATATATCAAGTAAAGAACGACTATTATTGCTAATCTGTTTACCATGTCTGAACTTGAGGAAAGTACTTGTTCTATGTGTTTAGATGCCATTGTGGAACCCCTTCTTACTTTTTGTCCCTCATGTACTGAAAGAGCCTTACAATGTAAAGAACAGATTTTCTTTAAGGAAAGTGTGTCTAAGGATGCTTCTTAGACTGATGAGAATCGGGGCATGCCACTACTTTCTCCCCAAGCGTCACAACCTTTAATGCCCACCCAAGCGACGCTGGGTTCTTCAACCGCGTCCACTTCTTTTAACTCTGCAGGATATGGCTGCAGTTATGTCATCTACCCTTACAGAGGTTTTATCTAAGTTGCCAGTGTTGCAGGTAAAAACGCAGCAGGACAGAAGCCAATTTGAATCCTGCGACTTCTGATGCTTTGTTGGCTATTTCCGATGTACCCTCACAGGAATATGAATTGGGGATCAGGGATCTTCTGTCTGAGGGGGAACTAGGGAAGTGTGTTACCTCAGACGGACTCGGACGTCATGTCCTTTAGATTTAAGCTTGAACACCTCCGCCTTTTACTTCGGGAGGTTTTAGCAACTCTGGATGACTGTGACTCTATTGTGGTACCACCAGAGAAATTGTGTAAGATGGACAAATACTTAGAGGTGCCTGCTTACTCGTTTTTCCGGTTCCTAAGAGAATCTCGGAAATTATTACACGGGAATGGGAAAGACCGGGTATCCCGTTATCACCTTCTCCTAATTTTAAGAAAATGTATCCCATATTTGACACTGTCCGGGACTCTTGGCAAACAGTCCCTAAGGTGGAGGGAGCTATATCTACCCTGGCTAAGCGTACAACTATTCCTATTGAGGACAGTTGTGCTTTCAAAGACCATATGGATAAGAAATTGGAGGGTCTTCTCAAAAAGTTATTTATTCATCAGGGTTTCCTGTTACAACCGACGGCCTGCATTGTACCAGTTAGTTAGAAGAGTCTCTTAAGACTGAGACTCCTTAAGAGGAAATTTTAGATAGAATTAAGGCTCTTAAGCTGGCTAATTCTTTTATTACGGATGCCGCCTTTCAGATTGCCAAATTGGTGGCTAAGAATGCCGGATTTGCCATTTTGGCATGTAGAGCGTTATGGTTAAAATCTTGGTCTGCTGATGTGTCATTTAAGTCAAAGCTTTTGGCTATTCCTTTCAAAGGAAAAACCCTATTCGGGCCTGACTTGAAAGAAATCATTTCTGACATTACGGGAGGTACGGGTCATCTCCTACCTCAGGATAGAACAGCTAAACTGAGGGGTTAACAAAATACTTTTTGTTCCTTTCGGAACTTCATAGGATTCTTCTTCTCTCTCTCTCTCTCTCTCTCTCTCTCTCTCTCTCTCTCTCTCTCTCTCTCTCTCTCTCTCTCTCTCTCTCTCTCTCTTCTCTCTCTCTTTTTTCTCTCTCTTTTTTTCTCTTTTTTCTCTTTTTTTCTCTCTCTTTTTTTCTCTCTTTTTTTCTCTCTCTTTTTTTCTCTCTCTTTTTTTCTCTCTCTTTTTTTCTCTCTCTTTTTTTCTCTTTTTTTCTCTCTTTTTTCTCTCTTTTTTCTCTCTCTTTTTTTCTCTCTTTTTTTTCTCTCTCTTTTTTTTCTCTCTTTTTTTTCTCTCTTTTTTTCTCTCTCTCTTTTTTTCTCTCTCTCTTTTTTTCTCTCTCTCTCTTTTTTTCTCTCTCTTTTTTTTCTCTCTCTTTTTTTTTCTCTCTCTTTTTTTTTCTCTCTCTTTTTTTTTCTCTCTCTTTTTTTTTTCTCTCTCTTTTTTTCTCTCTCTCTTTTTTCTCTCTTTCAGAAATTCTCTTCTGAGAGGGAGGTTTCTTCTTTCACGATTGTCTGTAGACCAGATAAAGAGAGGCGTTCTTACGTTGTGTAAAAAACCTCTCTACTATGGAAGTAATTTGTCCCGTTCCAATACTGGAACAGGGGCAGGGGTTTTACTCGCATCTTTTCGTGGTCCCCAAAAAAAGGGCACGTTTCGACCTATTTTAGATCTAAAAATTCTAAACAAGTTTCTCAGACTCCCATCCTTCAAGATGGAGACTATTCGCACAGTTCTGCCATTGATCCAGTAGGGTCAATATATGACTACCGCAGACTTGAAGGATGCATATCTTCATATTCCTATCCACAAGGATCATTACCAGTTCCTAAGGTTTGCCTTCCTGTACAAACATTTTCAGTTTGTGGCTCTTCCCTTCGGTTAGCCACAGCACCCAGGATCTTCACGAAGGTTCTAGGGTCCCTTCTGGAGGTTCTCAGGCCGCGGGGCATTGCAGTGGCGCCTTATCTGGACGATATTCTGATCCAGGCGTCGTCTTACATCTGCCAAAATCTCATACAGACATGGTTCTATCATTTCTGAGGACTCACGGGTGGAAGGTGAATCTAGAAAAGAGTTCACTAATTCCACAGACAAGAGTTCCCTTCTTGGGAACTCTAAAAGATTCTATATCCATGAAAATTTTCTTGACAGAGGTCAGAAAGTCAAAGATTCTGAATACATGCCGAGCCCTTCAGTCCAATCCTCGACCATCAGTGGCTCAGTGCATGAAGGTGATTTGATTGATGGTGGCGGCAATGGACATCATTCCGTTTGCTCGATTTCATCTTAAACAGCTACAACTGTGCATGCTCGAGCAGTGGAATGGAGATTATGCAAATTTGTCTCCTCAGATAAGTCTGGATCAGGAGACAAGAGACTCTCTTCTTTGGTGGTTGTCGCCGGATCATCTGTCCCAAGGGACGTGCTTCTGCAGACCCTCTTGGGTGATAGTTACAACGGACGCCAGTCTACTAGGCTGGGGTGCAGTCTGGAATTCCCTAAAGGCTCAGGGGGTGTGGACTCGGTCGGAGTCTCTACTTCCAATCAATATTCTGGAATTGAGAGCAATATAATATTAATGCACTTCAGGATTGGCCTCAGTTGGCTTCGGCCAAATTCATCCGATTTCAGTCGGACAACATCATGACTGTAGCTTACATCAATCATCAGGGAGGAACGAGGAGTTCCTTAGCGATGACGGAAGTATCCAAGATAATTCGGTGGGCGGGAGCTCACTCTTGTTACCTGTCAGCAATCTACATCCCAGGAGTGGACATCTGGGAAAGCAGACTTTTTAAGCAGACAGACGTTTCATCCGGGGGAGTGGGAACTCCATCCGGAGGTCTTTGCCACCATGATTCTCAGATGGGGCAGACCAGAATTGGATCTGATGGCATCTCGTCAGAATGCCAAGCTCCCAAGATACGGATCCAGGTCCAGGGATCCTCAGGCCGAACTGATAGATGCCTTGGCAGTGCCTTGGTCGTTCAACCTAGCTTATGTGTTTCCACCGTTTGCTCTCCTTCCTCGGGTGATTGCACGGGTTAAACAGGAGAGGGCTTCGGTAATTCTAATCGCACCTGCGTGGCTTCGCAGGACTTGGTATGCCGATCTGGTGGACATGTCCTCTCTGCCACCGTGGAAGCTTCCATTGAGGCAGGGCCTTCTCATTCAGGGACCCTTCCATCATCATTTAATTTCTCTGCAGCTGACTGCTTGGAGATTGAACACTTGATTTTATCTTAGCGGGGGTTCTCTGATTCGGTCATTGATAATTTGATTCAGGCACGTAAGCCTGTCACTAGAAAGATCTACCATAAGATTTTGAGTAAATATCTTAATTGGTGCGAATCCAAGGGCTACTCATGGAGTAGAGTTAGGATTCCCAGGATTTTATCTTTTTTCCAAGAAGGATTGGAGAAAGGGTTGTCAGCAAGTTCTTTAAAGGGACAAATTTCTGCTTTGTCGATTTTACTACACAAGCGTTTGGCAGATGTTCCAGACGTTCAGTCTTTTTGTTAGGCTCTAACCAGACTTAAGCCTGTGTTTAGACCAATTGCTCCACCCTGGAGTTTGAATTTAGTTCTTAATGTTCAAGGGGTTCCGTTTGAACCTATACATGCCATAGATATTAAGTTGTTACCTTGGAAGGTTTTATTTTTGGTGGCTATTTCTTCTGCTCATAGAGTTTCTGAGCTTTCAGCATTACAATGTGACTCTCCTTATATTATTTTCCATTCTGATAAGGTGGTTCTACGTACTAAACCTGGTTTTCTTCCTAAGGTTGTTTCTAATAAGCATATTAATCAGGAAATTGTTTTTCCTTCATTGTGTCCTAATCCTTCTAAGAAGGAGAGTTTGTTGCATAACTTGGACATGGTCTGTGCCCTGAAGTTTTTCTTACAGGCGACTAAAGAATTTCGTCAATCATCCTCTTTATTTATTCTTTTCTGGAAAGTGTAAGGGTCAGAAAACTACGGCTACCTCTCTTTCTTTTTGGCTGAAGAGTATCATCCGTCTGGCATATGAGATTGCTGGCCAGCAGCCTCCTGAAAGAATTATGGCTCATTCCACTAGGGCTGTGGCTTCTTCATGGGCATTTAAAAACGATGCTTCTGTTGAACAGGTTTGCAAGGCTGAAACTTGGTCGTCTCTTCACAATTTTTCCAAATTTTACAAATTTGATACTTTTGCTTCATCTGAGGCTGTTTTTGAGAGAAAGGTTCTTCAAGCTGTTGTGCCTTCCGTTTAGGTTCCTGTCTTGTCACTCCATTTCATCCGTGTCCTATATCTTTGGTATTGTATCCCATAAGTAAGGATGAAATCCGTGGACTCGTCATATCCTTGTAAAAGAAAAGGAAATGTATGCTTGCCTGATAAATTTATTTATTTTACGATATGACAAGTCCACGGCCCACCCTGTCATTTCTAAGACCGGTATGTACTTATTTGTGTTAAACTTCAGTCACCTCTGCACCTTTGTCTTTTCCTTTTTCTTCCTAACTTCGGTCGAATGACTGGAATGGTAGGGAAGAGAGGAGCTATATATACAGCTCTGCTGTGGTGCTCTTTGCCACTTCCTGTTGACCAGGAGGCGTGATCCCATAAGTAAGGATGAAATCCGTGGACTCGTCATATCATAAAAGAAATAAATTTATCGGGAAACATAAATTTCCTTTTTTCCCAGTCTCCTGTTTTTAAAGATGTTTCCTGTTGCTGACCTGTGTGAGACCTTTGGTGCACTGTTGCTAAAGTAGAGGGCGCTATATCCACCTTTAGCCAAGAGAACCACTATTCCTCTAGAGCAGTGTTTCCCAACCGCGGTTCTCATGTACTCCCAACAGGTGAAATAATTGGTTGATGGATGAGAGCAGGTTGTTTACCGATCAGCTGATTACTTCACCTGTGCACTGGTTCAGCTATAAGGAAAACAAGGCCTGTTGGGGGTACTTGAGGACTGCGGTTGGGAAACACTGCTGTAGAGGATAGTACCTCCTTTAAGGATCCTATGGATAGGAAACTGGAAGGTTACTTAAGATGTTTCTTCGCCAGAGTCTACAATGGCAACCTGTTGCTAGTATTGCGGCGGTCGCTGGTGCGGCCTCGTACTGGTGTGACTCCTTGTAGGATCTGATTTTGGAGAAGACTACAATAGAGGAGATCCAAGACAAGATCAAGGCTTTAAAGCTGGCTAATACCTTTTATCTTTGAGGCCAGCTTGCAAGTAGTCCATTTGGGTGCCAAGATTTCTAGCTTTGCAGTTCTATCTCGCAGTGCTCTATGACTAAAGTCTTGGTCTGCTGACGTAGTATCCCAGTCTAAACTTCTGTCTCTTCCCCTTAAGGGTGAGACTTTATTTGGTCCTGGTCTGGCTGAAATAATTTCCACGGTCACAGGTGGAAAGGGAGCTTTTCTGCCAGAGGATAAGAAGGTTAGACCTAAAGGTCGCCAAACTTCTAATTTTCCTTCCTTTCGCATCTTTAAGGGACAAAAATCCTCCTCCTTCCAAACCTGAGCAAGCTAAAACCTCCATGGAGGTCTAACCAGCCTTGGAATAAGGGTAAACAATCCAAGAAGCATTCCTCTGAGAACAAATCAGCATGAAGGGTCCGCCCCTGATCCAATCTCGGATTAGGTAGGGTGCAGGCTTTCCTTCTTTCAGCAAGCTTGGATTTGCGATGTCCCCGATCCTTGGGAAGCGGATGTAGTCTCTCGGATACAGGATAGGATTCAAATATTGTCCTCCCAGAGGCAGATTTATCCTTTCAAGATTATCTGCAAGCCAGATAAAGAGAGAGGCTTTCTTAGACTGTGTCAAGGATCTCGCTTCTCTAGGAGCGATTGTCCCAGTTCCTCTGATGGAACAGTGTCAAGGATTCTATTCCAACCTATTTGTGGTTCCCAAGAAAGAGGGAACTTTTCAACCCATTTTAGACCTCAAGTGTCTTAACAAATTTCTCAAGGTTCCATCATTCAAAATGGAGACTATCCGTTTTATTCTCCCTTTAGTTCAAGAAGGTCAGTTCATGACTACCATCAACCTAAAGGACGTGTATCTACATGTTCCTATTCACAAGGAAAGTTTCCAATACCTGCCATTTGCCTTTTTGGACAAACACTTCCATTTTGTAGCCCTACCTTTCGGCCTAGCCACTGCCCCTCAAATCTTTAGGAAGGTTCTAGGGGCTCTTCTGACAGTGGCCAGATCTCAAGGAATTGTGGTGGCACCATACCTGGATGATATCTTGGTTCAGGCGCCATCTTTTCATTTAGCAAGATTCCATACAGATTCTCTGTTGATTCTCCGCTCTCACGGGTGGAAGGGGAATCTGGAAAAGAGTATTTTGGTGCCAAATACCAGGGTATGTCTTTTGGGGAAGATCATAGACTCGCTCTCCCTGAAGATTTTCTACTTCCTGCTGCCTTTCTTTCTCTTCAGTCCTCTGTCCGTCCATCAGTGGCACTGTGTATTGAAGTAATTGGTCTAATGGTGGCTTTCATGGACATTATTATTTTTGCTCGTTTCCATCTAAGACCTCTACAGTTATGCATGCTCAGACAATGGAACGGAGACCACTCAGACTTCTCTCAGAGGATAGTCTTAGACATCCGGGTGAGAGATTCCCTGTCCTGGTGTCTTTCTCAGGACCATCCGTCCTAAGGCACATGCTTCCTGAGACCATCTTGGGAGATTGTGACTACAGATGCCAGCCCTTCGGGCTGGGGAGCAGTTTGGATCCTTCATTAAGAGCTCAGGGAATTTGGACTCGGGAGGAGTCTGCTCTCCCAATTAATATCCTAGAGTTGAGAGCAATCTTCAACGCACTGATAGCTTGGCCTCAACTGAGTTTGGTCTGGTTTGTTAGATTTCAATCGGACAACATTACTTCCGTGGCGTATATCAACCACCAGGGAGGAACACAGAGTTCCTTAGCTATAAGAGAGGTGTCTCGCATTCTTCAGTAGGCGGAATCTCACTATTGCCACATTTCTGCTATCCACATCCCAGGGGTGGACAACTGGGAAGCGGATTATCTGAACAGGCAGACTTTTCATCCAAGAGAGTGGGCCCTTCATCCGGAAGTATTCTCAATGATAACACTCAGGTGTTGAGTTCTAGAGTTGGATCTGATGGAGTCTCGTATAAATGCCAAACTTCCAAAATATGGATTAAGATCAAGGGATCCGCAAGCAGCTCTGGTCGACGCTCTGGTGGTTCCATGGGACTTTGGTCTAATTTACCTGTTTTCTTCCGTTTGCCCTCCTTCCTCTTGTGATAGCCCCTATCAAAAAGGAGCAATCTTCTGTGATTCTGATTGCTCCATCTTGGCCTTGCAGTATTTGGTTTGATGTCCTTTCCGCCGTGGAAATTTCCTCTGAGGAAGGACCTTCTACTTCAGGGACCTTTTCTACATCCAAACCTAGATTCTCTGAAGCTGACTGTTTGGAGATTGAATGCCTAGTCTTGTCTAGACTAGGTTTTTAAGAGAAGGTTATTGATAAGCTGGTAAATCGCAAGATTTACCATAAGGTGTGGCATACATACCTTTTTTTTACTGGTGAGAATCTAGGGGTTTCCCTTGGAGTCAGGTGAAGGTTCCCCGCATTGTCTTTTCTTCAGGAGGGCCTGGAGAAGGGCTTGTAAGTCAGTAATCTCAAGGGACAGATCTCTGCCCTTTCAATTCTTTTGCATAAACGTCTAGCCGACTTACCAGATGTTCAATCTTTTGTTCAGGCCTTGGTCAGAATCAGGCCTTTGTTTAATTCTGTTGCTCCTCCTTGGAGCCTTAATCTTGTTCTTAGGGTTTTGCAGCAGGCTCTGGTTGAGCCTATGCACTCTGTTGATATTAAGTTATTGTCTTGGAAAGTTTTGTTGTTTTCCATGCAGATAAGGCGGCCCTTCATACCAAATTGGGATTTCTTTCATGTAATTAGCAAGAGTCCATGAGCTAGTGACGTATGGGATATATATTCCTACCAGGAGGGGCAAAGTTTCCCAAACCTTAAAATGCCTATAAATACACCCCTCACCACACCCACAATTCAGTTTTACAAACTTTGCCTCCCATGGAGGTGGTGAAGTAAGTTTGTGCTAGATTCTACGTTGATATGCGCTTCGCAGCAGGCTGGAGCCCGGTTTTCCTCTCAGAGTGCAGTGAATGTCAGAGGGATGTGAAGAGAGTATTGCCTATTTGAATTCAATGGTCTCCTTCTACGGGATCTATTTCATAGGTTCTCTGTTATCGGTCGTAGAGATTAATCTCTTACCTCCCTTTTCAGATCGACGATATACTCTTATATACCATTACCTCTACTGATTCTCGTTTCAGTACTGGTTTGGCTATCTACTATATGTAGATGAGTGTCTTAGGGTAAGTAAGTCTTATTTTATTATGACACTCTAAGCTATGGTTGGGCACTTTCTATGTAAAGTTCTAAATATATTTCTTTAAACTTATATTTGCCATGATTCAGGATAATCAGTATTCCTTTAATATTCAGACTGTCAGTTTCATTATTTGGGATAATGCATTTTAATTCAATTTATTTTTCTTTACCTTGAAAATTTTCAATTGATCATTTTTCCCTGTGTGTGGTTAGGCTCGCGGGGGCAGAAAATGTTTCTTTTTATTGCGTCATTCTTGGCGCAAACTTTTTTGGCGCAAAAATTTTGTCATTTCCGGGCGCCGTAGTTGTATTCTGTTAATACGTCATTTTTGACGCATGTGTATTCAGACATTTTTTTGCGCCAAAAAATGTGGGCGTCGGTTCTGGCGTCAGAGGATGTGGCGTCATACTTGGCGCCAAATATATGGACGTTGTATTTAGCGCCAATAATGTGGGCGTCATATTTGGCGCAAAAAAATGTGGGCGTATTTTTTGTTTCACTTTTTTTCCTCACATTATTTAAACCTCACTTTTTTATTGCTTCTGGTTTCTAGAAGCTTATTATTTTGCATTCTTTTCCCATTCCTGAAACTGTCATTTAAGGAATTTGATAATTTTGCTTTAAATATTGTTTTTTTCTATTACATATTGAAAGATTTCACTGTTCCTGTTTCAAAACAATCTAAGAGGATTCCTGTTGACTGAGTTCAGTCCTACCAAAGCTAAGCTCATTTATTTTAAATGTTATGAATGTTTATCTTTAGCTATGGTTTGTAATAAGTTATCATGATAAACTTTTACATGCAGAATCCATTAGTATTTATGCTTTATATATTGCCATTCTTTTTACATCTTATGTTCAAGAAATATTTAGAAGATTTTATAAGAAATATTTTTCCGATTCTATTTTAAAGGCTTTGTCTGACATCGTGCCTTCTAATAAAATTATTAGGTCTTTTTCAAACTTCTTTTTTAATTATTGAAGTTTCAAATGACTAACAACATACTGATTTATCCTTCTCTGTTTTTTCTCATTCAGAATTTTCTTCATCAGATATTGACACTAAAAAATCTACTATTTTATTTTTTTATTAAAGTACATTTGTTCTTTGTTGAAAAGGTGTTGATTATTTTGGATATTAAGGTAACTATTTCTTTTCCAAGACTAGCTAACACTATTTCTGCTTATTTATTCTTCTGTGTTTTCAGAGGTTTTTTTCCAATTCCTCATACTAGGGAATGGAATAAGCTGAGAATTTTCTTCTTCAAAGGTTTTAAACTATATTCTTTGCCGGCAGTTAAATTCAATTTGGAGGGTTCTCCAATTTATTGGGGCTATCTCTACTCCTACTAATTATGCTATTGTTTCTATAGCAAAATAGTATTTATTTTCCTTTAGATGGTTGTATCTTATTTATGGAAAATTATTTAGTTTCAGGTACTTTTCTTGGACCTGTGATTTATTTGGATGTGGCAATTGATTCATTTTTTCTGTTTACTTTAAGATCAACTATCAGATTATGATTTATTTTAGCATTGTTAAAGGTACAAAATTTACTAGACTAGGTGCTGTTGCATTTGTCTTGTTGTTTTGCATTTATTGATTATGCAAGTCCACTGTATTGGCTGGTCCTTTAACTGGACTATCATGCTAATAATTTCATTTTTGTCTTCATTTTATTGAATATTTTCGCAAATGAGGTTTAATCTGTCTTTAGCTGTTTTAGCTAGAAGAATTTTGTGATTTCTAAAAATCCATATTTCTTTTGTTCTAAGATAATCAGTTATTTGTTTTATAATTGGATTCAATTCTTAACTGTTACTCTGGGCTTCAAGATTGAGTTCTAAGACTAAAACTTTAAGCTTATACTAGTTTGGTTGTTCTTATTAAGGAACGAATTCCTGAATTCTTTCCCAAGTAACATGTTTTTAATTGGAAATTTTATCAGTTCGAAATCAGCTCCCTAAAATTGCGATGTACGTGCCGTATTCCAGCTTGGCTGGCAAGGGGCAGGTTAAGACTTTTTTGAAATTTATTTGGTTCTATTCGGTCCAAATTTCTTTGATTTTATTCCAGTAAGGCTAGCACTTTAAGTGTGTTTCGGTCCTATATATTTTGGGTACTGTTGAAGCATGGCTGATCACCCGTGGGGTTCAAGCGCTGCTCAGACCTGGAATCTTCTGGGGTATTTCTTCCAGTTCCATTTTTAGGAACTGGGTTTGGAGTTTTATTAGAACTATTCTGCCTTTTTTTGGTCAGTGATAGCATTATTTGTTTTCATTAGATACAATAAATGCATATTTTAATTTTTCTGTTTTCATTCAGATTATTTTCTGAGGATGCGAAATCTCATATGATTCACTTTGTTCTTCCAGGACATAGTTAGAGGATCTTTTTTTCAAAAGCTCTTGATTCCTCACACAAGGGTCACCTTTTTTTAGGTTTCCAGATAGTTTGTGTCACTCTATCAGACAAGGGACAATTTTATTGGGTTCCGTCTGTCTGTACCTTTAGTCTCTATTATTTCCTTCAGTTTCTATATATGCATAGAAGTTTTAGGTCTTATGGCCACAGCATTGGATTCAATTCCCTTTGCTCATTTTCAATAGAAAGAACCTTTCCAGTCTTTTATGCTGAATTATGGTGCAGGGATTCTAGGATTTTGCATT
Source organism: Bombina bombina (assembly GCF_027579735.1). Lineage (NCBI taxonomy): Eukaryota > Metazoa > Chordata > Amphibia > Anura > Bombinatoridae > Bombina > Bombina bombina. The sequence goes on from NC_069504.1 coordinate 502,556,968, forward strand.
TTAAATCTTCGAATCCTAATATTTATCTCTCTTGATTTGGTGGTTAAGATCACCATCATTTAGTTCTACAGGTCTCTTCGTTTCTTTCAACCTGGACCATGATCTCTACAGATGTGAGTCTTTTTGGTTGGGAGGCTGTCTGAGGATCTCTGTCAGCACAAGGGGTTTGGAAATCTCAGGAGGCGAGATTACCATTTGATATTTTAGAACTCCGTGCTTTCTCAGAGTTTTCCAGTTAGTTTCTTTTTGAAGAAGAGACGTTTATTGTTTTTCAGACAATATCACAACTATGGTGTATGTCAATCATCAGGGTAGGACTATTAGTCCTTAGGCTGTGACAGAAGTGTCTCGGATATTAGCTTGGGCTAAATCCAGCTCCTATCTAAATTCTGTGGTTTTTTCCCAGGTATAGATATTTGGGAAGCGGATTATCTCTGTTAATCAAGCTTTACTTCTGGGAGAATGGTCTCTTACCCAGATATGTTTTTCAATTTTTCAGATGTGAGCATTTCTAGAAATAGATCTGTTGGCATCTCATCTGAATAAAGAACTTCCCAGGGGCCTATTCAGGTCCGGAGATCTTCAGGCGGAAGTAGTGTATGCATTGACATTTCTTTGGAATTATCTTTTTGCCTATATTTTTCCGCCTCTAGTTCTTCTTCCAAAGTGATTTCCAAAATTCTTATGGAGTATTTGTTTGTTATGCTGGTGGCTCCAGCATGGCCTCTCAGGTTTTGGTATGCGGATCTCATTCGGATGGCCAGTTGCCAACCTTGGACACTTTAGTTTAAACCAGACCTTCTTTCTCAAGGCCCATTTTTTCCATCAGGATCTCAAATCATTAAATTTCAAGGGATGGAGATTGAACGCTTGGTTTTTAGTCATAGAGGTTTCTCTGACTCATTGATTAATACTATGTTTCAGGCTCTTAAATCTGTCTCTAGAAAGATTTATTATTGAGTCTGGAAGACCTACTTTTCTTGGCATTCTTTTAAAATTCATAGAATTTTATTATTTTCTCTTGTTAAGTGTGTTCAGTCCACGGGTCATCCATTACTTATGGGATATATTCTCCTTCCCAACAGGAAGTTGCAAGAGGATCACCCAAGCAGAGCTGCTATATAGCTCCTCCCCTCACATGTCATATCCAGTCATTCTCTTGCAACCCTCAACAAAGGAGGTCGCGAGAGGAGCTGGAGTTTTTACTTATCTATTAACTATTCTTCAATCAAAAGTTTGTTATTTTAAATGGCACCGGAGTGTGCTGTTTTTCTATCTCAGGCGGTATTTGGAAGAAGAAACTGCCTGCGTTTTTTATCTATGATCTTAGCAGGCGTAACTAAGATCCACTGGCTGTTCTCGACATTCTGAGGAGTGGGGTAACTTCAGACTGGGAATAGCATGCAGAGTCCTCCGCAAATGAGGTATGTGCGGTACTTTATTTTCTGGGAATGGAATTGACTAAGAAAATACTGCTGTTACCGTATGATGTAAGTACAGCCTTAAATGCAGTAGTAGCAACTGGTATCAGGCTGATAAATGTATGCGCAGTCGAGTTATATTCTAGGGACTAGAATTTGACTGAGAAAATACTGTTAACACTGAAATAATACTTAAGCCTTCTCTGCAGTGGTAGCGACTGGTAGCAGGCTTAGTGATAGCTTTGCATGACATTGAAAAATGTTGTTTTTTAATAAAACGTTTACTGGCATGTTATTCGTTTTTTTTGTGAGGTACTTTGGTGATAAATCGCTTTGGGCATGATTTTTTCCACATGGCTAACATATTTTTCTGCATGGAAACAGTTATATCAGGGATCCCACTGTTGTGATTGGAGTGGGAGGGCCCTTGTTTTAGCGCCTTGTTGCGCAGTTAAAATTATTGCACAGTCTTTCTGCTTCTTCCTCCTTGATCCAGGACGTCTCTAGAGAGCTCAGGGGTCTGCAAATTTCATTTGTGAGGGAGGTAATCAGTCACAGCAGATCTGTGACAGTGTGCTGACTGTGATTAAAAACGTTAAATCTTAATCGATATCTGTTTTATCCGTTTTGGGTATCGAGGGGTTAATCATCCTTTTGCTAATGGGTGCAATCCTCTGCTAATAGTACACTTCTTGTTAAGAATTGTTTAATTATATCTGTATTTTTGAAGCGCTGCAGCGTTTTTTATATTGCTTGTAAAACTTATTGAAAGTGATTTCCAAGCTTGTTAGTTTCATTGCTAAGTCTGTTTTAAACATGTCTGATTCAGAGGAAACTGTTTGTTCATCATGTTCAAAAGCCAATGTGGAGCCCAATAGAACGATGTGTACCAATTGTATTGATATTGCTTTGAATAAAAGTCAATCTGTACCGATAAAGAAGCTATCACCAGACAACGAGGGGGAAGTTATGCCGCCTAACTCTCCTCACGTGTCAGTACCTGCGTCTCCCGCTCGGGAGATGCGTAGGATTGAGACACCTAGTACATCTAGGCCCTTTCAAATCCCTTTACATGATATGGCTAATGTTATGAAAGAAGTATTATATAATATGCCCGAATTAAGGGGCAAACGCGATAGCTCTGGGTTAAGGACAGAGCGCGCTGATGACACGAGAGCCATGTCTGATACTGCGTCACAACTTGCAGAACATGAGGACGGTGAGCTTCATTCTGTCGGTGACGGTTCTGATTCGGGGAGACCGTATTCAGAAATTTCAAATTTAAGCTTGAGAACCTCCATGTGTTACTAGGGGAGGTATTAGCGGCTCTGAATGATTGCGACACGGTGGCAATTCCAGAGAAATTGTGTAGGTTGGATAGATACTATGCGGTACCGGTGTGTACTGAGGTTTTTCCTATACCAAAAAGACTTACAGAAATTATCAGTAAGGAGTGGGATAGACCCGGTGTGCCTTTTTCCCCTCCCCCGATATTTAGAAAAATGTTCCCTATAGACGCCACCACACAAGACTTATGGCAGACGGTCCCTAAGGTGGAGGGAGCAGTTTCTACGTTAGCCAAGCGTACCACTATCCCGGTGGAGGATAGCTGTGCTTTCTCAGATCCAATGGATAAAAAATTAGAGGGTTATCTTAAGAAAATGTTTGTTCAACAGGGTTTTATATTGCAGCCTCTTGCATGCATTGCGCCTGTCACGGCTGCAGCGGCATTCTGGTTTGAGTCTCTGGAAGAGGCGATTCGCACAGAGCCGTTGGATGAGGCCTTGAGCAAAGTTATAACCCTTAAGCAAGCTAATGCGTTTGTTTCAGATGCCGTAGTACATCTAACCAAACTTACGGCTAAAAATTCCGGATTCGCCATACAGGCGCGCAGAGCGCTCTGGCTTAAATCCTGGTCAGCGGATGTAACTTCCAAGTCTAACCTACTTAACATTCCTTTCAAAGGGCAGACCTTATTCGGGCCCGGCTTGAAGGAAATTATTGCTGACATTACGGGAGGTAAGGGCCACGCCCTTCCTCAGGACAGGGCCAAACCAAAGGCCAAACAGTCTAATTTTCGTGCCTTTCGTAACTTCAAGGCAGGAGCAGCATCGACTTCCTCCGCTCCAAAACAGGAAGGAACTACTGCTCGTTACAGATAAGGTTGGAAAGGCAACCAGTCATGGAACAAGGGCAAGCAGGCCAGAAAGCCTACTCCCGCCCCTAAGACAGCATGAAGTCAGGGCCCCCTATCCAGAGACGGATTTAGTGGGGGGCAGACTTTCTCTCTTTGCCCAGGCTTGGGCAAGAGATGTGCAGGATCCCTGGACGTTAAAGATTATATCTCAGGGATACCTTCTGGATTTGAAATCCTCTCCTCCACAAGGGAGGTTCCATCTTTCGAGGTTATCGACAAACCTAGTAAAGAGAGAGGCATTTCTACAATGTGTACAAGACCTCTTAATCATGGGGGTGATCCACTCAGTTCCGCGATCGGAACAGGGACAAGGATTTTACTCAAATTTATTTGTGGTTCCCAAAAAAGAGGGAACCTTCAGACCAATCTTGGACTTAAAGATCTTAAACAAATTCCTAAGGGTACCATCGTTCAAGATGGAAACCATTCGAACCATCCTACCCATGATCCAAGAGGGTCAATATATGACCACGGTGGACTTAAAGGATGCTTACCTTCATATACCGATTCACAAAGATCATTATCAGTACCTGAGGTTTGCCTTTCTAGACAGGCATTACCAGTTTGTGGCTCTTCCCTTCGGGTTAGCCACGGTCCCGAGAATTTTTACGAAGGTTCTGGGCTCACTTCTGGCGGTACTAAGATCACGAGGCATAGCGGTGGCTCCGTACCTAGACGACATTCTGATACAAGCGTCAAGTTTTCAGAATGCAAAGTCTCATACAGAGATAGTTGTAGCATTTCTGAGGTCGCATGGGTGGAAAGTGAACGTGGAAAAGAGTTCTCTGTTACCACTCACACGGGTTCCTTTTCTAGGGACTCTTATAGATTCTGTAGAGATGAAGATTTACCTGACGGAGTCCAGGTTATCAAAGATTCTCAATGCTTGCCGTGTCCTTCATTCCATTCCAAGCCCATCGGTAGCTCAGTGCATGGAGGTAATCGGCTTAATGGTAGCGGCAATGGACATAGTGCCATTTGCGCGCCTGCATCTCAGACCGCTGCAACTATGCATGCTCAGTCAATGGAACGGGGATTACTCAGATCTGTCCCCTTTGCTAAATCTGGACCAGGAGACCAGAGATTCGCTTCTCTGGTGGTTGTCACCGGTTCATCTGTCCAAAGGAATGACCTTTCGCAGGCCAGATTGGACGATTGTAACAACGGATGCCAGCCTTCTAGGCTGGGGAGCAGTCTGGAATTCCCTGAAGGCTCAGGGATCTAGAATTAAGAGCAATATTCAATGCTCTTCTGGCTTGGCCTCAGTTAGCAAAGCTGAGGTTCATCAGATTTCAGTAGGACAATATCACGACTGTGGCTTACATCAATCATCAAGGGGGAACAAGGAGTTCCCTAGCGATGTTGGAAGTCTCGAAGATAATTCGCTGGTCAGAGTCTCACTCTTGCCACCTGTCAGCGATTCACATCCCAGGCGTAGAGAACTGGGAGGCGGATTTCCTAAGTCGCCAGACTTTTCATCCGGGAGAGTGGGAACTTCACCCGGAGGTATTTGCTCAACTGATTCGTCGTTGGGGCAAATAGGATCTGGATCTCATGGCATCTCGCCAGAACGCGAAGCTTCCTTGTTACGGATCCAGGTCCAGGGATCCGGGAGCGGTGCTGGTAGATGCATTAGCAGCCCCTTGGGTTTTCAAAATAGCTTATGTGTTTCCACCATTTCCGTTGCTACCTTGGCTGATTGCCAGGATCAAACAGGAGAGGGCATCGGTAATTCTGATGGCGCCTGCGTGGCCACGCAGGACCTGGTATGCAGACCTAGTGGACATGTCGTCCTGTCCACCATGGTTTCTTCCTCTGAGGCAGGACCTTCTTATTCAGGGTCCTTTCAACCATCCAAACCTAATTTCTCTGAGGCTGACTGCCTGGAAATTGAACGCTTGATTCTATCAAAGCGTGGGTTTTCGGATTCGGTTATTGATACATTAATACAGGCTCGGAAACCTGTGACAAGAAAAATTTACCATAAGATATGGCGTAAATATTTATATTGGTGCGAATCCAAGAGTTACTCATGGAGTAAGGTTAGGATTCCTAGGATATTAGCTTTTCTACAAGAGGGTTTAGAAAAGGGTTTATCCGCTAGTTCGCTAAAGGGACAGATTTCAGCTCTGTCTATTCTTTTACACAAACGTCTAGCGGAGCATCCAGACGTCCAGGCCTTTTGTCAGGCTTTGGCTAGAATTAAGCCTGTGTTTAAAGCTGTTGCTCCTCCGTGGAGCTTAAACTTGGTTCTTAAAGTTCTTCAGGGTGTTCCGTTTGAACCCCTTCATTCCATTGATATTAAGCTTTTATCTTGGAAAGTTTTGTTTTTGATGGCTATTTCCTCGGCTCGAAGAGTATCTGAGTTATCTGCCTTACATTGTGATTCTCCTTATCAGATCTTTCATTCAGATAAGGTAGTTCTGCGTACTAAACCTGGGTTTTTACCTAAGGTTGTTTCTAACAGGAATATCAATCAAGAGATTGTTGTTCCATCATTATGTCCTAATCCTTCTTTAAAGAAGGAACGTCTTTTGCATAATCTAGACGTGGTCCGTGCTCTGAAGTTCTACTTACAGGCAACTAAAGATTTTAGACAAACTTCTCTGTTTGTCGTTTACTCTGGACAGAGGAGAGGTCAAAAGGCTTCGGCTACCTCTCTCTCTTTTTGGTTTCGTAGCATAATACGTTTAGCCTATGAGACTGCTGGACAGCAGCCTCCTGAAAGAATTACAGCTCATTCCACTAGAGCTGTGGCTTCCACCTGGGCCTTTAAGAATGAGGCCTCTGTTGAACAGATTTGCAAGGCTGCAACTTGGTCCTCACTTCATACTTTTTCCAAATTTTACAAATTTGACACTTTCGCTTCTTCGGAGGCTGGTTTTGGGAGAAAGGTTCTACAGGCAGTGGTTCCTTCTGTTTAATGTTCCTGCCTTGTCCCTCCCATCATCCGTGTACTTAGCTTTGGTATTGGTATCCCATAAGTAATGGATGACCCGTGGACTGAACACACTTAACAAGAGAAAACATAATTTATGCTTACCTGATAAATTTATTTCTCTTGTAGTGTGTTCAGTCCACGGCCCGCCCTGTCTTTTTTTAAGGCAGGTTCTAAATTTTAAAATTATAACTCCAGTCACCACTGCACCTTATAGTTTCTCCTTTCTCGTCTTGTTTTGGTCGAATGACTGGATATGACATGTGAGGGGAGGAGCTATATAGCAGCTCTGCTTGGGTGATCCTCTTGCAACTTCCTGTTGGGAAGGAGAATATATCCCATAAGTAATGGATGACCCGTGGACTGAACACACTACAAGAGAAATAAATTTATCAGGTAAGCATAAATTATGTTTCTCTTGTTAAGTGTATCCAGTCCACTGATCATCCATTACTTATGAAATATATTCTCCTTCCCAACAGGAAGCTGCAAGAGTCCACCCACAGCAAAGCTGCTATATAGCTCCTCCCCTAACTGCCATATTCAGTCATTCTCTTGCAAGCCTCAACATAGATAGGAGGTCGTGAGAGTCTGTGGTGCTTTCTACTTAGTTTATTCTTCAATCAAAAGTTTGTTATTTTTAAATGGCACCGGAGTGTGCTGTTTATCTCAGGCAGTATTTGGAAGAAGAATCTGCCTGCGTTTTTCTATGATCTTAGCAGACGTAACTAAGATCCATTTGCTGTTCTCACACATTCTGAGGAGTGAGGTACTTCAGAGGGGGAATGGCGTGCAGGTTTTCCTGCAGATAAGGTATGTACAGTAAAATATTTTTCTAGGAATGGAATTGACTAAGAAAATACTGCTGATACCGAAGTAATGTAAGTAAAGCCTTAAATGCAGCGATAGCGACTGGTATCAGGCTTATTAATAGAGATACATACTCTTATAAAAATGTGTTTTAAAACGTTTGCTGGCATGTTTAATCGTTTTTTAACGTACATTGGTGATAACACTGTAATGTTGGTATAGCCTTAAATGCAGTAAAAGCGACTGGTATCAGGCTTATTAATAGAGATACATACTCTTGTAAAAATGTGTTTTAAAACGTTTGCTGGCATGTTTAATCGTTTTTTAACATATGTTTGGTGATAAAACTTATTGGGGCCTAAGTTTTTTCCACATGGCTGGCTTAAATTTTGCATAGAAACAGTTAACTGAAGCTTCCCACTGTTGTAATATGAGTGGGAGGGGCCTAATTTAGCGCTTTTTTGCGCAGTTAAAATTACAAAATGAATTATCCAGATTCCCTCAGCAGTCCCATGAATACTACAGGACATTTCTAAAGGGCTAAAAAGACTTCCAAAATCGTTTATAGGGAAGGTAATCCACAGCTCTGCTGTGGCAGTTTTGTTGTGTCTATTTTTAAAAACGTCTGTCGTTTTTTTTTTATCTGTTTTTTGCATTAAGGGGTTAATCATCCATTTGCAAGTGGGTGCATTGCTCTGTTACCTTATTACATGTACTGTAAAAATTTTGTTTGTTTTACTGCCTTTTTTCACTGTTTTTCAAATTTTGACAAAATTTGTTTCTCTTAAAGGCACAGTAACGTTTTATATATTTGCTTGTTAACTTGATTTAAAGTGTTTTCCAAGCTTATTAGTCTCATTATTAGTCTGTTCTAACATGTCTGACATAGAGGAAGCTCTGTGTTCATTATGTTTTAAAGCCATGGTGGAACCCCATCTTAGAATGTGTACCAGATGTACTGATTTCATGTTAAACAATAAAGATCATTTTTTGTCTTTAAAAACATTATCACCAGAGGATTCTGTCGTGGGGGTAGTTATGCCGACTAACTCTCCCCACGTGTCAGACCTTTTGACTCCCGCTTTAGGGACTCACGCTCAAATGGCGCCAAGTACATCAAGGGCACCCATAGCGTTTATTTTACCAGGGGATTCTGTCGAGGGGAAAGTTATGCCGATTAACTCTCCCCACGTGTCAGACCCTTCGACTCCCGCTTCAGGGACTCACGCTCAAATGGTGCCAAGTACATCAAGGGCGTCCATAGCGTTTATTTACAAGACATGGCAAAGGTGGTGAATAATACTCTGGCAGCAGTATTAGTCAGACTACCTGAAATTAAAGGAAAGAAGATAGCTCTGGGGGTAGATACAGAGCATACAGACGCTTTAAGAACCATGTATGATACTACCTCACAATATGCTTAGTCTGTGGGTGATTTTTTTGACTCAGGGAAGATGATTTAACCTGATTCTGATATTTTTACATTTAAAATTTATGCTTGAGAACATCCACTTGTTGCTCAGGGAGGCTTTGGCTGCTCTGAATGAATGTGTACAATCGCAGGGCCAGAGAAATTGTGTAGACTGGATAAATAATATGCAGTGCCGGTGTGTACTGATTTTTTTCCAATACCTAAAGAGGTTTACTAAAAAAATTTTTTAATAAGGAATGGGATAGACCAGATGTGCCGTTCTCTTCCCCTCCTATTTTTTAGAAGAATGTTTTCTAATAGTTACCACCACACGGGACTTCTGGCAGACAGTTCCTAAGGTGGAGAGAAGAGTTTCTACTCTAGCTAAGCGTACCACTACCTCTGGCGAGGACAGTTGTGCTTTTTAGATCCAATGGATAAAAAATGTTTATTCAACAGGGTTTTATCCTGCAGCCCCTGGCATACATTGCTGTCACTGCTGCTGCGGCGTTCTGGGTTGAGTCTCTTGATGAGGCTTTACAGTTAGCGACTCCATTGGATGAATATATTTGACAAGCTTATGCTAGCCAATTCCTTTGTTTTCTGATGCCTTTGTTCATTTGACTAGACTAACGGCTAAGAATTCTGTTTTTTACTATACTGGCGCGCAGAGCGCTATGGCTTATATCATGGTCAGCTGTTGTGACTTTAATAAATAAGCTACTTAACATTCCCTTCAAGGGGCAGACCCTATTCGGGCCTGGTTTGAAGGAGATTATTGCTTATATCACTGGAGGAAAAGGTCATGCCCTTCCTCAGGATAGGAATCAAGGGCCAAAAAAGGTCTAATTTTCGTGCCTTTTAAAACTTCAGGGCAGGTGTGGCATCCACTTCCTCAAGGCAAACCTGAAAAACGAAGGTGATCTTTATGCATCACAATGTGAGGATAAGCATCCTTCAAATCCATTGTAGTCCTCTATTGACTCTCCTGGATCATAGTTAAGATGGTACGAATAGTTTCCATCTTAAATGACTGAATTTTGAGGAATTTGTTTAAGATCTTTAGATCCAAAATATGTCTGAAGTTTCCCTTACCTTGGGAACCACAAA